>NC_067143.1:68788907-69034057 GCF_903995435.1 Acomys russatus | reverse complement strand
ACTGATTTTCAATTCTGTCTCAGGGCATGAGCAGAATAAGAAACATCACACAAATGTCCTCTAGCTAAATTTTTCCCGGGGTCTATTTTCTGCTAAATCCCTATGACCTTAACTTCCTCTGTCTGAACTACTCAAAACACTATGACCTTCCAGGTCCTACAGGAACAGCCGATTAAGCTCAATTTCTGATATTTTCCACATTCTTCCCAAAGAGAACTTCCCAGGATCTGTGCAACAGCAAAATCGCTTTTTGTGTACCATTTTTTGTTTTAACTTGCTCCATGCTCTTATCAAAAACATCTCAGGTAGTAATCATCAGTCACACAATCTCTCACAGACATATTAACCAGACATTCTGATGAAAGCATGCCCTCAAATGAGGCTCCCTCACAGGATTGTGGGGTCTGAAACGTTCCTGAAGCTAATTAGGACACAGACATTAATATATGAGAAAGTTTGAAAAACCCAAAGCCAATGTGTTAACCATGTCAATCACTTAAGTAACAAAAACCCAAACATTGATGATTACAACTGGAAAACACAGACTTGCCAAGAAATGAGAGGCAAACCTTTAGGCTCAAGAGACAATTAAAAATGTTCCTCCACAGAGAGCTATCAAACTAACAAAAGCTAAAGGAACTCATAACACTCGAAATCAAGTAAATAGATTAACAAAGAGAAGAAAACAAAGAATCAGGCAGCAGCTGCGGCACCTGCAAGTCGAGACCAGAGCAGGGCATAGTCAGGTCCACTGCACTGTGAGAGCCTAGCAGCCACGGGTCCACTGCCAACATGGGCGGCAGCGGCTCCAAAGCTCGGGGCCTCTGGCCCTTTGCCTCTGCTACCAGGGCGGCAGGCGCTGAGCAATCTTTGGTGCAGTGCCGGAGTGGTGCCTCCCTTCGTATTCATGGGCCAGAGCTCCATGTTCTATGATAAAGATGGGGATCTGGCTCACGAATTCTATGAGGAGGCAATTGTCACCAAGAACGGACAGAAGCGAGCCATGCCGAGGCAGATATGTAAGAATCTGATTCCTCAGGGCATCGTGAGGCTGGATTCCCAGGTCCAAATCCATATCTTGGACTACATAGTAATACCATTAACAATGTGAAAAATAGCTATGCAGACTGAGGAGGAGGGCAGTGTCATCAGTGGTCACATCCCAATTTGGATCCTGTGTGCTACAATCCCAGTCTGTCAGACATGCCCACTGGAGCCATACTGGCAAAACTATTTTTAGTAATAGTAGATTTTCTGGTTCAATATGAGGGTAATTGCAGAGGGGGAAAAATATACAGATTACACTTGGAACCTGACCAAAGAAAATGATAAGGAAAGTCACAGGCCCTAAAAAGGAATCCACTATGACATTTGCTACACACACAAATGGCTCAGTTCACACCCAAGGCCAGGCCTGCTTTCAGTCTGGGTCAGAGACTTTGTTTTCAATGGGCAACAGTTATTTTAGAGACTCAAAGCTAATCAAATACAGGGAACTACTAAATGCTTACTGTACTGCCTATAATGGGGAATCCATTTTACCACATCTAACATTATTCTCAGTGAAAATTTCCATAATCACTAATGAAATAGAATCTTGCAAAATCAATTTCATGTCCTGTTTCTACTGTCACTTCAGTGCCACCCCACACCATGCTTAATCTGTCTAACATACCGGGACCCTTTGCTACAATCGACTCTGTCTTCACTATCCAGGGCTCTTAGTTGTCACTCACAGGTGAGCAGATCTGGCTGAGCAGCAGGAGACCTGCCCATGGGAAAGAGGTGCAAAGCACTTTATTGGAACAAAACTGAGAAATGCTAACACCTGCCAAAAGGATGACCATGAAGGAAAGAGAAAGTATCACTAAAAATGTCTCTTCTTCACTGAGGAGTTCACTTAGTCTATGAGATGTGAGACTCATTCACACACAGTTTACACACATGCAGAGCCATTTTCTCAGGTAGCCCAAGGAAGGAAGACTGCAAGAAAACTGGACTCTGACCCACAGAATCCAGACTGCTGCACCACTACAACAGGAGGTCTCTGAAAAAAATCCCTGAGGCCAGGGCCCAGGCATTCCCACTCCTCCAAGAAGTCTACAGTGAAAAAACTCAGTGTTAACAAGCCAAGGGTTTAAAAACAAGAGTTTGGCCACATGTGCACAGGCACAGTAATTTCCTTGAACCAAGGAGACATTTTTCTGATTTAAGTCAGCAATCATAACCACTCAAAAGGTGTATTCTATTTTTGTTGTAATCTATAGTGAGTTTTCTATCTATAACAACAGTGTGGCCTGAGGTCAAGTTCTCACAGCATGCATAGTGGGCTGAGATCTCAAGGAGACTAAGGACAAAGGGCTACCTGAGATTAACATATTAAAGGAGACATTTTTGGAGAGGTGATTTCTTGCTGCCTGGTTCCTCTCTAAACCCTAGTCTCTCCTCCTTTCTCTTTCTGTCACCCATCTCCTCCCCTCTCAGTCCTCTCACGAGCTGGCTCAGTCTGGACCCTTCTAGATATATCTGGCTGTTTTCTCCCTCATACTGTAAAGCCCTAAATTGACCTGCAAATACCACCTGCCCAAGAACCAGATTTGCTACCTGGAATGCTGGGAGTTGTAGTTCTTCAAAACTAACAAAGCCACAGGGGAAAGTATGGTGGCATATAGGTTTGTATTCATAAGCCCCTGTAGCTCTTGACCAAAGTCCATTTCTTGGTCAATATTTACTATTTATAAGAGTACCTGCTCAAGTGGTAAAATTGGTTTTTCTCCTGGGAATCTCAGGATGAACACAGCATAGAATAAACCTCAACCATACCCTGGAGCAGTCAGATCTTCGGTTTTCAACAGACCCAAGGTATAACATTAATAACTAAGCATTAAAGACACATTTCTGAATGCTGTGCTCACATCCAAGATGTTAATGTTTCCAACCATAACTATGGTGCTTTATAAAATATATGTTATGATTCGATCAAATACACACTGGTTCCACATATGACCAACATGTACAAAGCTTTCTGTGGATGCCTATTCCCCAGGACAAAGGACACACTCTTGAATAGGCAAACCGAGGAACAGGGGAGTTAAGACAGCATGGGTGAATTTGAATTTGAGGAGATTTGTAACTGTTATAGCAGTGAATACAGTGTCCAAATACGCATACTGCAAATGTTCCATGAGATGATTTTATAAAAATTATTCTGGAAACCACAAAACAAAAAAAAATAATAAATAAACTCACAATAAACCCACTACCAGACAATGGTAAGATATCCTCAACAGAATTATGATAGTGGCATCCTTAAGAGCAGGAGGCAGAGGCAGATGGATCACTGTGAGTCCAAAGCCAGCCTGGTCTAGAAAGGGAGACTAGGACAGCCAATGCTACACAGAGAAACTCTGTCTCAAAAAACCAAAAAGGCAGCTGAGGAAATCACACAGCTCCTCTCACTCCATTTCCCATCTCACAGCCCCTCTGACCTAGGAGGGTCCAGGCTGCCAGGCTGACTGGTGACTGTGTCCCAGGCCACAGCCAGTAAACTGTCTGAGGAGAGCTGTTGGGTTTCTGTAAACAACCTGCCCCCACATGCTGCCCATCCACAGAAGGAAATAGTGCATATTCATAAAGACCCACCCACTATCCCTCAGTTCCAGTCACATGGTTCCCCTAAACCTTTTCAAGCGCCATCCAGATTTTGTCTCTTCCTTGTCACCCTCCTGGTTTTTAGTGTCCCTCCCACTCCTCAAGTTGCAGGCCACACAGCTCTGTAGGCTCAGTTCTCTTAACCAATATATGTTATTACAACTTATTAACCGAACCTACGTCACTTATAACCCGACTAACCAAAACAATAGGAAAAGAGGAGTAAAGAACACAATGACAATACTGTAAGGATATCAGTTCCGAGGAGTGATTCTCCTGGCATAATCAGCAGGATTTCTTCTGCTAGAATCTGGAGTAACCAGAACCCAGAACCTCAGCAGGAGCCAGAGCCCAGAAGCTAGGAGCGTCTCAGAAGTGGAGTGATGAACAGCCAAAACTATCCCAAGTCTCCCAAGGCACCGCCTCCACTTCTGGGCTCATTTATGTATCTCCTCCCGGGAGTCTGTTCACGGGTTCTTTTCAGCTAGCACCAATCAAACTCACGCACGAGGTGGTTGATCTTCTAGGGGATTAGCCTCACCTGTTCTCTCACAAGACCATTCCGATCCCACACTTGGGATCATAAAAAACAGGTTTATCTCTCCTTCACAGCTCCAACTGTCAGGCTGCCCTGGCTCTGCTCTGCAAGCCTCCCAGGACAGGTACTGGGCCATGCAGCTGGACTCTGGGTGGAGAGCTTTGAATTGTATAGAAGAGCTGAGGGATGGAAAAATGTGGGAGGGGGGTTGTCAGAAGCTCCACAAGGAGACTATTGAGGCATGTGGATCTGGACCCAGGGAGGCCTGCACAAACGGATGCACCAACCAAGGACATTGCAAGCAGAAAACCCAGACTCCCTGTTCAGTGTGGGAGGGGGGTTGTCAGAAGCTCCACAAGGAGACTACTGAGGCATGTGGATCTGGACCCAGGGAGGCCTGCACAAACGGATGCACCAACCAAGGACATTGCAAGCAGAAAACCCAGACTCCCTGTTCAGATGTAGATGATGGACAGCTCACTGTCCACAGGGGGAGGAAGATGAGTGGGGGACTGTCCTGTCCCATGGGACAACTTCAAACCAGGGTTCACCTGAAAAAAGGAGTACAGATGGGGGAAGAACAGAGAACACGGAGACAAGAAGGCCAGGTAGAGGATCTCCGATTTATATAGACATCAGACACCTGCTTGCATACTCCATGCACTTTGCCCTTAGGGCGGGTTATAAAGGAAGCATTCTCCTGCTAAATTCTCCAGTTACAGAAACTTGTTACAAGTCCTCAGGGGTGGACTGGGAAGAGAGCAGAGCCTGGAGAGACTCTCTGCCCAAGTTCCTCTGTCATATCTCTGCAGTAGGCAGTTCACACATTCAGGTGTGGCAGCTTCCACAACAACACAAAGGATCCTCCCAGCAGGTTCTGGCTAGCAGAAGGCTGCCTTTGCACTCACTGAGTCACAGTCCTGATTTATGGCTCCCAGCAGGGGACTGCTTCTGAGAAGACCTCTGGAGCCTTTGATTTGCTCACTGCCCCTGAGGGGAGAGGTCCTGTGGGAGGACAGAGGAAAGGAATGCAGGCTTTCAAGATGAGACCTGGTAGGCTGTGGTCAGATGGTTGGGGATGAGGACCCTACCTGTCAGAGGTTGGAGGAGGAAATAGAATGGAAAGGGAGGGAGGGTGGGAACAGGAAGATAAGAGCAAGGGGATTACAGTTAGGACGCCATGCTAATAAATCATCATCATCCTAATACATTTTCCAAAGGGCAGTAAGTACTCTCAACCAATGCGCCCTCTCTTCAACCAAACTCCTTGCTCTTAAGTTACAGGAGCCAACTCTCCCTCTTTGCAGAGTGATGCGCCCACACAGTGCTGTGCACAGAGGGACTAAAGCAACCTCAGCCACAGCTGACACCTTAAAGTCTTCCTGTCACCTCCCATTTGCATACACTGCACTAAACTAGGTTTTCCATCACTGGCAGCCACAGCATCTCAGCTGACATGCACCTGTATGTGCAGAACTCTTAGAGACCCAACAACCCAGAGCCTTTCATTTCCCTAATAGACAGTGACCCTCTCAGAGAAACTCCAACACAACAAAATCATGACTTACTACAGGAAGCAGACCCCAGAGAAGGTGACTGGGATATTAGAGACTGTATCACATCACACACAAAGAAAACACACTGCTTTTCTCTAGGGAGATACAAAAGAATGCACTAAAAACATGTGAGCCACAGCAGCAGTCTTCTCAAGCTGGAGGGTCAGAATGATGTGTAGGGCTCTGGCTTCTTCCAGAAACGCAGCATGCGCGGAATGCAAGGAGAAGCACATAGCAGCCTCTGGGAAACAAGACCCTCACATGCTCTCCAGGACTGAAGTCTCAGCAGGTGAGTCCATCCCAGACACAAAGGGAAGATGGGACAGATGCCCCACAAGTAGGAGACTGACTCCACATGGTGCATGAGTCCCATAAAGACCTGTCAGTTCAGACAGAGCTGTCAGAGTCTAGTAGGCTCAGGGTCACCCAGGAGGATGGGGGTCGAGGAGCCAAGCCTGCTACTAAGGTCACCCTCCAACAGCTTCAGGTAGAGTCTGATACAAAGTTTTAGCCTCCTTCTGTGAGTAAAAACATTTCTGGCCCTGGGCCTATATTTCCAATTCATATTCAAGGCCAAGTACTCAGGTAAACCCAAGCCCCAGAGTTGCTGCCACTCAAAACTGATAGAAAAGCAGCAAGGCACAGCAAAAGGAAACTCTTCCAGGCTAGGGGTCTTTGAGCTCAGGTTCAAGGACAGGACAATGTCCCAGATTTTATATCCTTCTTCCAGATGTTTACTGAGCCTGGCAGAGGAGAGGCACCTCACTGCTGCCTTACCTGGGCATCACTCAAGGGCAGGTGTCCACACAGGAAGGGAGCACTCAGATGGGACCCTCATGCAGTTTAAAGTCTCAAATGTCACATGGATTATCCTGACCATTTAGAGAAGATCACCTACCACATCACATCCACACACTTACTTTACCATTAGAATTCTGTTGAACATTGGTAAAGATGCCAGTTCTATGGTATTTACACTGGCTGTCAGCGAGTGACCCAGCCTTCCCATGCCCCAACAGGGAATTACCATGTCTTCAAATGCAATGAAAGTAAGTATCATGCACTACACCTAACTGGACAAAGTAACTCCTCTCTCTCTCTCTCTCTCTCTCTCTCTCTCTCTCTCTCTCTCTCTCTCTCGTTTTCAGTTTTTCGAGACAGGGTTTCTCTGTGTTGCCTTGACTGTCCTGGACTCACTTTGTAGACCACGCTGGCCTCGAACTCACAGCATCCACCTGCCTCTGCTTCCCAAGTGCTGGGATTAAAGGCATGTGCCACCACGCCCCAGCTCAAAGTAACTCTTCTAAAGTTAGAAGGGTAGACTGTTGACATCAGTGATTCACTGAACTAGGATGTAACAATCATTAAAGGGGACGATATCCCTCACAGCAATTTTTCAGTTTCTGTTAGGACCACCTTCACATATGTGGTTTATCTTCCATCAAAGCATCAGTGCCTGGCAAATGACTACAAACTAGCTTGATCTTTCGAAAGTTTAAGGCACTAACAGATGTAAGGTGAGCAGCAAAGGCAAGCTGGCTTCTGCCCTACCTTCCTCCACAGGCATGTTCCTTCTCATTCGTACCTGTTCATGCACACAGTTCATATACTGCATGGCTCAGTGTTCTGTTGAAAAGACCAATTATTTTCTCTCTCTCTCTCTCTCTCTCTCTCTCTCTCTCTCTCTCTCTCTCTCTCTCCCTCCTCCTCTCTCTCTCTCTCTCTTCTCTCCTATCCTCTCTCTCTCTCTCTCTCTCTCTCTCTCTCCTCTCCTCCCTCCTCTCTCTCTCTCTCTCTCCCATCTCCCCCTGCTTTAAAAGTAGTAAATCTACCATCAAGAACCTGGAAATTTGTGCCAAAGCCTCTAAGAAGAAACACCATCTTCACAGACCCTCTATGTGCTTTGGACCTCTCCGGACCTCCCCACTGGTTCCAAAGCTTGCCTAAATCTTGTAGAGAAGACAATGAATCATTCCTTGTTTCTGCCCCAAAGAGCTACAGAGAGCACCTGACTCTGTGTGTGTGTGTGTGTGTGTGTGTGTGTGTGTGTGTGTGTGTGTGTGTGTGTAAGAAACCTTGAGTTGGACTCCCACCGTAGGATTTGTGAACTTGGACAACTATCCTGAATGAACCCAAATACGGGGTCACTGCCTTTCAACTACTGATGGGCCAGCCTCGGAAGTGCCCAACAAAGTAACAGAGCTAGGAGAAACAGACAGGGACAACTCTCACACAGATGCAAAAGGCTTCTCCGCCCCCAGGGACAGGTGTTCCAGTTTTGAACAATTTAGTGCAAACTGATAATACAACCAGAGATGGAAAGGACGTCTTCACGAAGCACAGCAGAGACCGATGCGCCTTAAACGCCAAGAGGTGCTACCAATCAAGCGTGCTCCCCGAGTTTTCCAAGGGGACTGGTGAGCGCAGACACAAGCTGGGGTTGCCTCTGGCCTCCCCTCCCCAAAAGAGGGCAAAGGCGGTAGCTTGGCGGCCCCGGTAGCTCGGAGCTGGTCAAAGTTTGGGACCGCGGCTGCACCCCACCAGCGCGCTGAGTTCAGTGCGGACCACGCTCCTCGTGAGAGCTGAAGAGAACTGGGACTGTGACTTTCCGAGCGCGAGTCCGCATCCCAGGCATCGGCTCCGTGTACCGGACACGGCGCGAAGATGCGGACCCCGAGGCCCCACTCAGCCATCCTGGGTCATGTCTGGCCCAGCTTCACCACAATCGGCACCCGTCGGCCCCGTTCGGCTCCCGTCCCCTCAGCTCTTCTCCCAGGCCCTACTCACCTGCGGAGTCCGGGGCTCTGCTCTACTAACCCTGAGTCCGGATGCTGGCACCAGGAGCCTAAAGCAAAGCTATCCAGGAAGGGTCCCTCGGAAGCGCATCCCTCCGCCTCCCTTCCTGTCAGGCAGTCTAGAGCCAGAGGCTCTCAAGGCCTCAGGGCTCCGCCCTCTCATTCTCATGGGGCCTCCCCAGGGAAAGGGAGCGGTGACCTTGGGGGCGGGGCTTGGAGGGACGGGGTAAGGAACCAGGACGACCCAAGGCCTTTCAAGAAGACAGTAGCACAAAGTGGAAGGCAGCCACAGACCAGTAAAAAGCACATGTTGTAGCAGAGTGTGGTGGCGCACGCCTTTAATCTCAGCACTTGGGAGGTGAGGCTAGCCTTGTCTACAAAGCGAGTCCAGGACAGCCAAGGCTACACAGCAAGACTCTGTTTCGAAAAACAAAAATTTTCTTTTTTTTTTTTTGTAAAAAGCACATATCATCCAGCCTGGTCTACTAAGTGAGCCCAGGACAGCCAGGGCTAAAACAGAAAACCCCTGTGTCGAGAAACAAAAAACAAACAAACAAAATTACGTATCATACTCTGATCAGCAATTCTTTGGCTGGCTGCCCCAACCAGTGACAGACACACCCTGTGTCTGAGGTGTAGAAGAGGTGCATAGAACCAGAGCCTTGCTTCCTTCTAGATTATAATATGGGCTTTCCAAAGCGTGCTGTGCCATAGTTGCCACTGTGAAGAACCTAATTTATCGGAACCAGGGAGATGGCTTCATTCCCAAAGGCACTTGCCTAGCAAGCCTCATGGCTCGCGTTGAATCCAGAACACATGTAAAAGTGACAGCAGGTGCTGGAGAGATGGCTCATCAGTGAAGAACGCTGGCTGCTCTTCCTGAGGATCCATGTTCAATTCCCAGCACCCACATGGCAACTCACACCCATCTGCATCTCCAGTTCCAAGGGATACAGTGCCATCTTCTGGACTCCTCAGACACAAGGATTGTATGTGTTACATAAAAATACATGCAGGCAAAGCCCTCATACATATACATTTTTTAAAGTTAGAGGTTGAAAATAGACTCCACAGAGCTTTCCTCTGACTACAAGACACACACACACACACACACACACACACACACACACACACACACAGAGGGGGAGACAGAGGGAGGGAGGGAAACACACATACAAGGTACATGTTCTTATGCACACACACATATTCACAGAATAAGTTCTTTTTTTAAATTTTATATATCTTTTTAAAGACTTATTTTTATTATGTATACAGTGTTCTGCTACATGCCAGAAGAGAGCAACAGATCACATTATAAATGGTTGTGAGCTACCATATGGTTGCTGGGAGTTGAACTCAGGACCTTTGGAAGAGCAGGTAGCACTCTTAACCATTAAGCCATCTTTCCAGCCCCAATAAGTTCTTCAATTTTTAAAAAAGATTTATTTACTTATTTATTATGTATACAGTGTTCTAATTACACGTACACCTGCAGACCAGAAGAGATCATCAGATCTCATTATAGATGGCTGTGAGCCACCATGTGGTTGCTGGGAGTTGAACTCAGGACCTTTGGAAGAGCAGGTAGCACTCTTAACCACTGAGCCATCTCTCCAGCCCCAATAAGTCCTTAAAATGTTTTAAAAGACTGTATGTGCTCTAAGTCTCCTTACACTGGTTGGGTTTATCATGTGCTGCTAGAAAATGAGCTGGTGTCAGGTGACGAGAAGTGCAGGGCCATTTCCAACATGCTGGACTTTATACCACCCAGGAGCTCAGTCTCTGGGTTCTTCACTTTCTTCAGCTGAGGACACATGAAAATACCCATTTGCAGGGACATGAACTAAATAATACAGTCTCGTCAGCACCACATTAGCCACACAGCAGTGGCGCCAAGCCAGAGAGAAAGAGGGCATGTTACTGCATTCCCCTAACTGTAGCAAATAGCTGGGAGTTGAACTCAGGACCTCTGGAAGAGCAGGCAGTGCTCTTAATCAATGAACCATCTCTCCATCCTCCTCATTTGTTTTATTTTTAAGGGTTATTTATCAATTTAGTTAGTGCATGTTGGGGGAGCATATATGCTTCGTGGAGTGCACCCTTGTCCAGCAAGTGTCTTATCAGCACACTGTCTCCCAGGCCCCAAAAGGTAGTATATTTTTAAAAATAATTACTTCCCATCACTTTTTTCCTTTTTATTAATTAATTCATATTACATCTCAGTTGTTATCTCATCCCTTTTATCCTCCCATTCTTCCCTCCCTCCTGCTTTCCCCCTGCTCCCCTCCCCTATGACTGTGACTGAGGAGGACCTCCTCCCCCTGTATATACTCATAGGGTATCAAGTCTCTTCTTGGTAGCCTGCTTTACTTCCACTGAGTACCACCAGGTCTCTCCATCAAGGGAAACAAGGCTCCTGCTAGCACCCCATGCTGAGACCTTGTCTGTCCCCAGCAGCTCAGCAAAGGCCCAGCAACATGCTGGCTCAACAGCCTGGTCTGGCTGACTCACTGTGACTGTAAAATGATCAGCTGTCTGTGCAGTGGTCACTGCTCTCCTTTCATTTCATACATTCTTTAGCAGTTGTTCAGTAAACCCTTGAGCTAATATTGCTCTTTTCTTTTCTGTGTGTTTGTTTGTTTGGGTGCTGAGCAAAACTGTACAAACTGTACAAACTGAAGTACAGACTTCAGTTTGCTAAGCATGTGTTCTCCCATTGATAAACATCTCCAGGCTAATGAGAAGAAATAACACAACTTCTTTCTAGTCCTTGGACTGTCATCTTTGATTCTTTGTATTTTGTCTTCTTGTTCCTGACTGAAGCAGGGGAGGAAATGGAAGCATGTCTGCAAAGGTCTTACAGTGTCCTTGAGCAAGAGGCCGTTTTAAGAATCTCCTTATAGCAACACTTGATATGAGTGACCTTTGGTTTTGGTGTTGCAGATTGAATCCAGGCCTGTGAGCATGTAGATATATGCTCTACCACTGAGCTTCACTCCCAGCTTATAGGTGACCTTCTGATTCCCTTCCACCCTCCCTCCCTCCCTCCTTCTGCCCTTCTCTGCCTCTCTCCCTCCCTTAATCACTGAGCTGTATCTAAGGAGGCCTTGTTGCCCAGTATCTCTGGTATCAGTTGCCTGTGATGTATGGTTCCCCTCCCAACACCTGACATTCTTCTCCTCTTACCTTGTCCTTCTCCTCCTTTATTTTGGGAGACAGAGTCTTTCTGTGTAAACTAGGCTGGTCTTGAACTTGCACTCCTCCTGTCCAAAACGAGTTGGTCTTCCAAATATCAGGATTATAGGTACGTGCCACCACACTCTACTCCTTTTCTTCTCTTTTGGTCATCTAGCACCTGGAGCATGTGGCAGGGATGGGGATGAAAGAGAGAGACAGGTCAGCTAAGACGCTGCCTTAGTCTAGTTTTTAAATACTATAGAGATACTTGCAGCTGGGCAATAACAAAGAAAAGAGTTTAATTGAACTTAAAGTTTTCAGGGCTGATGGTTGATGGTCATGTGGTCCCAACTGACATTGGCTTATAAGGCTACACATGGGAGGCTACAGAGTTGTCTCAGTGCTTAGAATGCTCTCCTCCCAGAGTACCACAGTTCAGTGCCCAGCTCTTGTATCCAGCAGCTCGTGACCTCCTGTAGCTCAGCTCAAAGAGGTCTGATGCTGTTCTTCCTAAACAGTGGCTGAACCTTACCCTATGGCCTTTAATGAGTCTACATTTAAGACAGTGGAAGCCAGATTCAATAACCTTCACCCAACCTCCTCATGGAGATCACAGCCCTGTGGTCTCCTCCTCCAGAAAAATCTTACGTAAGTGATACAGTAGAGAACACATCATGTTTATGAACCAAGCTGCCTCACACTGACTCCAGTATGTCCACCTATCAGATTGTGTTCAGATCTGCACGCATAAAAAAGTCATTGTGTGTGTGTGTGTGTGTGTGTGTGTGTGTGTGTGTGTGTGTGTGTGTGTGTGTACTGCCATTCTCCTCTTCCACTGTGTGGATCCCAAGGGTTGAATGCAGGTCTTCAGGCTTGGTTGACTTCATCAGCTGAGTCATCTCTCTAGCCCCAGTTCTGTGCATTTTCGAGAAGACACCCCATGCACCTGCAATATCCTGTCCATTGAGTAAACTGTCCTGCTCTGCCATTTCTTGTCCTGTAAGTCCTGTGTTGCTCAAGCCCACAGTTCATCTTAACTTCTCCAAACTAAATTGAAAGGCTCCACCATGAGGGATGATGGGCTGTGCACCACATCTCCCACAGCACCTAGCAGGAAGTCTGACACTCAGGTTCCATGTTTTACTTAACCCTGTGATAGCTCTGACAATGATTCCAATCCATGAGGACTGGAAAAATTGTTTCTATAAAACAGGTTTTTTTTTCCCAATGAAATCTCCAGCACCATGAAATATATGCCAGCAACCTTCATACAGTTGGGCTTGGACAAATGGCCACAGAGACTGCATCTTGTTTTTGGTTTTGCAGTGATGTTAGTTCACATTCATCTTCCATGGTGCAGTTAAATAAGAGCTATCAGAACTGTATTCTTGAAAATAGAACTTTATTCTTAAAAAAAAAAGTTCAGGTACAGTGGCACACACCTTCAATCGCAGAACACAGGAGGCAGAGGCAGATGCATCTTTGTGAGTTTAAGGCCAGACTCTACTACATAGTGAGTTCAAGGACAGCCAAGGCTACAAGATAGAGAGACCTGGAAAGTTCTTTAATTTGAGTTTGTCTGGCTTTAACTGATGCTTAGACTAGTATTATGGGCTTGGAGAAAGAACCAAAATAAGTGCCTTTGCCATCGCATCATATGAGGTAGTATCTAACAGCCACAGGATTTCTTGAGGACAACATTTTGCTTTGCTGCCGAGACTGATTTTGAACAGGTGAGCTTGACCAACCCTCCCACCTCTGCCTCCCAAGTAGAGAGGGCTGCGGGTGTGCACTGCTGTGTCTGGCTACTTGACCTTATTGGTGATGTTCATTTTGACTGCTGGGATTCTCCTGGTTCTGGTGTTGACTGCCAGGTTTCTCCTTCACTCTAGAGTCTCAATTTTCCTTTCCATATTCTATTCTTTGGAAGCAAATTACAAATTCAGCCAACACTATAGGAGAGAAATAAATTCTATCTTCTGGAGGGGGAATTATTTACATACATTATTTAGTATTCTTTATAGGAAAGATCTATCTCTTATTCCCCATTCACCTATTTTCTAACCTTTTATTTATGTCAGCATAGACTCCTGTATACTTATTTTATACTCCTGTTATTTCATTATTCAGAGTGTTCCAGCTTTAGCTGCTAGGGCCTCATTCAAAATACTTCCCTGAGATTCTTTCAATTTTTTTTGTAACATTAGAATGGCATTTCCTCAAAATTTGGTACTGTTCAATGTTCTAGGCTCCTCATCTTTTCCTTGTCTTACTATTAACATGAGGCTGTATCTTTAAAAGCTTTGGTTTCTTTCACTGGAGAAGCAGATTTATAAACTAGGATCCAGGCCTGGAGAGACAGCTCAGTGGTTGAGAGCACTGGCTATTCTTCCAGAGGACGCAGGTTCAATTCCCAGCCCTCACATGGTGACTCACAACTGGCTATAACTCCAGTACCAAGGGATTTGGCACCCTCATGCAGACACACAAGCAGGCAAAACACCAGTGTGCATAAAATGAATAAATCTTTAGGAACTGAGGTCCGTGTGAGAGTGTATTTATTGAGATTGCTATCATCTGTCTACCAACCTAACTATACACTAATTCTATATTAAGTAAGATCACTCATATCTAAGACTCCAATTTAAATGTGATACTATGGGCTTTAGCTAGTAAGTCCTTTCAACATTATATTACTTTAGTGTATGAATTAATAGATTTCATACATATCAACTTACTACACTCATATTCAATCTCTCATTGCTCCCACATGTCTCTTCCTCTTTCCTCCTCCTGTTCATCTTCTTTCCTGAAAAAACAAAAAAGAAAAAAAAATGAAAATTGATCTTACAATCTCTCTTTTTCTCATTTTCTCTAGGTGAGAGGGGGAGTGAGTGTGTGTGTGTGTGTGTGTGTGTCTTCCTTTCTCTCTCTTCTCCCTCCCCCACCATGTGGAATGTGCAAGTCACAGTTCAAACAAAGCTTGGCTCTTGACATCACCATAATGAAGACCCTCATGTGGTCGGCAACCATCATGGCACCTGACCTCACCAATATGGAAGCAGCAGCCCTGTCTTTTTGCTTTGGTTTGTTTCTTGAAAGAGGTTTTTTTCTGTGTAGCCTTGGCTGTCCTGGACTCACTTTGTAGACCAAGCTGGCCTGGAACTCACAGTGATCTACCTGCCTCTGCCTCCCAAGTGCTGGGATTAAAGGTGTGTGCCACTGACACCCGGCCAAATAAATATCTTTTAAAAAATATACAAATCAAATAAATATAAGCATGAACATAATTCATGTGGGATAAAACAGAGGCCACACAAGCCACACAAGCTAAGTATCTAATTCTTTACTCAACTATTTAAAAAGGATAAACTAGTCCTTTATTTAGTGTAGTCTCCATATTACATTAATACATAAATACATAGATGATAGATAGATAGATAGATAGATAGATAGATAGATAGATAGATAGATAATAGACACACAGACAGACAAATGGAGACCAATCCTCATAATTCCCTTATTTAGTCACAGCAGAGTCAGGCAGCCTGGTCTAATTAGTGCTGGCTAGTTACTAATGTTTATTAGTAATTAGTACTGACGCTATTTATTAGTAATGCAACAGTGACTCTTTAACCAGTCTACAAAAAGAGTATGAATCTATACTCAGCACTACAGAGAGAGAAATCTTGACTCAAAGAAATAACTGAAAGCCAGCCGGTGGTGGCTCACGCCTTTCTTTAATCCCAGCACTTGAGAAGCAGAGGCAAGTGAATCACTGTGAGTTTGAGGACAAGCTGCCTACAAAGTGAGTCCAGGACAGCCAAGGCTACACAGAGAAACCCTGTCTCAAAAAAACAGAAGCAACAAAACAACAAAATAAATAACTGAAGAGATGAATACAAAATGAATGAATGAATGAATGAATGAATGCATGAACATAATTCATGTGTGATAAAACAGGGGCCACACAAGCCCAGATGAAAGAAAGAAGGAAAGAAAGAAAAAAGAAAGAAAGAAAAAATTAAATATCTCAGAAACAGATATCAATAGGGCTTTATGGATGTCAGATAGGAGACGGGGAGAGGCAGATATCCTGTGAAAAGTGAATTCTGGGACTGGAGAGATGGCTCAGAGGTTAAGGGCACTGACTGCTCCTCCAGAGGTCCTGAGTTCAGTTTGCAGTGAGCACATAGTAGCTCACAACCATCTATTATGTGATCTGATGCCTTCTTCTGGCCTGCAGGTGTATGTACATGCAGGCAGAGCACTGTATACATAATAGTCAAGAAATCTTAAAAGAGACAAAAAAAGAGAAAGAAAAAACAACAGTGAATTCTGAGACAATACAGGCTACATGAAGTGACTGACACCATCTGTTAAAACAAAACAAAAAACAACCAGGGATGGTGGTGGCACACACGTTTAATCTCAGCACTCACTCCCGAGGCAGCGGCAAGCAGATCACTGTGAGTTTGAGGCCAGACTGGTCTACAAAGTGATTCAAGGACAGCCAAGGCTAATATGTAGAGAAACCCTGTCTTGGGAGGGGGAGGGGGACCAAACAACAAATGTGAAACCTGAAAACTGACTTTCACATTGGCCATGGAGGCTTCTCCACCTCCAAGGAGAAACTAAGGTTTCACTGGAAGGTAATTAAGAGATAAGAAGTTCAGTCAGGACAGGAGTGGCCTCACCTTCTTTCTGACACAAGGTCAAAGGATGAGAGAGGGATGATGATCTTGAACTAACTTCAGATTCCTTTTTACTCAACCAAACCAGCCAGCAAGATAAAACATTGAATTAGAGCCTGTCTGTGGCGACCCACGGCTCTCATCCCAGCACTTGGGAGCCAGAGGCTGGTGGATCACTCTGAATTTGAGGCAAGCCTGGCATACTGAGAGGGTTCTGGGAAAGCAAAGGCATATTTATGTCCCTGAACATAATCTAACTCTAAACATGAAGCCCTTCACTGCACAGAAAAGACAAACCAAAGCAAAATGGCAGACAGGTCTGTAGAGCAATTTGTAGGACAGCTAGGGCTATTGCCATGAAACTCTAACCCTGAAAAAAAAAGCAAACACCTAAACACAAAATTCCAGCCCTTGGGAGACAGAGGCAAGTGAACCTCTGAGTTTGTGTCCAGCTTGGTCTACTGAGTGACTTCCAGGACAGCCATGACTACTTAGATAAACCCTTGACTTCACAGAAAACAAAACAAAATTCCAACACTTAGCCAGGCATGGTGGTGCCTGCCATTCATCCCAGCATTCAACGGATCACTGTGAGTTCGAGGCTAGCCTGGTCTACAAAGTGAGTCCAGGACAGCCAAGCCTACACAGAGAAACCCTGTTTTTTTAAAAAAAAAAGTTGAACCACCTTGTTTGGGAGCTTGGTTGTTAACAACCAGCTGGAAAACATCCTTGAACAAATTCTGAGAGGAGATATAAATGTGAGCCAAAATGAGGAGGGGAGGGGGGCATCTTTGGAGACTTGGGATGGTTCAGTTGGCTGTTCATTGGAACAGCTCCACTTGGAAATGCTCCTAGAGAGATGCGCTCAAGGGAAGGCTTTGGGGCTCCAGGCTCCAGCTGAAGTTCCACTCTCTGATTGCTCCAGGTGCCAGCAGAAGAAATCCTGCTGACAGCACCAGGAGAGTCATTCCTGGGAACTGGTACTCAGAAGGTTTCATTTTTGTGTTCTTTAATCTTTTTTTCCTCTCATTTGGGTTAGTCGGGTTGTAAGGGAGGTACACTCGCTTAAGAAGTTCACAATAAAAATATAATTGTTAAGAAAATTGAACCAAGCCAGGCATGGTGGCCTCTAACTCACAGCAATCCACCTGCCTCTGCCTCCCAGGTACTGGGATTAAAGCCACACCTGGCTCATGAACAGTTTTTATCGAATCATGTCAAGGAAGCTGAGGGCAAAAATAGGAGTAAGAAATCAATCACCTACAAGTCTAGCTGCAGTGACAGAGTCATGTCAGCTAGTGGTAGTTTGGGCATTTTTTTTGCTTATCTCTAGCTCAGCTATTAAGAGTGTAGTTTTCTGAACTTCAATCTTGCTAAACAAGCAGTTTTGCCAAATTCTTTGTAAGGGCAGTCGTCATGGCTAACAATCTACATCTCTGAGTTCTTTTGTTTGTTTGTTTGTTTGTTTGTTTGTTTGGTTGGTTTTTTGTTTGTTTGTTTCTGTTTTTTATTTTAGTTTTTTGCCACAAGGTTTCTCTGTGTATCCTTTGCTTTCCTGGACCTGCTTTGTAGACCAGGCTGTCCTAATCACAGGTGTGTGCCACCACGCCGGAATCTCTAAATTCTTTCCAAGGGTGGTGGTCAAATCATGAATGTGCTTTAGCAGCAACGCCTGAAAAAGATCAAACACTCACTTGTTAATTCCCAGCTATGGCTCTGGAGAGGTCCAGGGTGAGGTCTCAGGTGCTGGATGCAGATGCCCTTCCAATTTGTTTCATCTCTTGGGTAGTCAGAGCTGATAGCTCAGGCAACAGATCAGGATTGAAAGAGAAAGAAGGGAAGGGGAAAAGGAGCCCACTTGACCAGATCACAAATTTCATGTGGCCGAGGCTGTAAAAACAGTTTCTGGCTAGAAACTGCATGGAGGGGGGTCATAAAAGGAGGCTCTTTGATCTGTAGATAGGTGTCTTTGTGGAGATCACCAATAAGTTGGTGTAAACTTAGGCTTATTAGCAGTAGAAGGCTGATGGCCCTGAGTCTGCTAACTTATTTGCGAATCTACAGTAATCTGAAGTACACTTTCATCCATTGGGAGTGTGCTTGGTTAAAAGAAACAGGAAAAAGAAAGAAAAGAAAAACAAAGATGGGTGGGGGCTGGAGAGATGGCTCAGTGGTTAAGAGCATTGTCTTCTCTTCCAAAGGACCCGGGCTCAATTTCCAGTTCTCACATGGCAGCTCACACCTGTCTTTAACTCCAGTCAGCTACTCACAAGGTAGCTGACACTTTCATGCATGCAGCACCACACCTGGCTCTCATGCCAGCCTTTAGAGAGATGCATGCAGCAGTGAGTGGTTCTCAGAAGTCGGAAGCAATTCTGGAGGTGCATCACGGTACAGGATCACCTCCAAGAAAGCCCGCCCCGCATGCCTAATGAGCTCCTTGAACAGGATGGCCCTCAGCATGCCTGACAGTTGCGCACAGCTGAGCCACAGCGTTTCTCATTGATTGAACAAAAACCCAAACTCTAACCATGAGATGATGATGTGGCAGGTGTGCCTGAAACAAAAATATAGCTATGCGACCCAACAGGAACAGGTCTCAACAGCAGGAGAACTGAACCTATCTTGGTCTCCACTGGTAAAGATCCTCCTCTTCACACTCAAACTGTGAGCTACAAGGAGCAGCTCTCTCCACACATCTTGTGCCTTAAGACGGTGGAAAGTCTAGGCAGCACTCAGTCTGGAGGCAGAGGCAGGTAGATCTCTGTGAGCCTGGTCTACAGAGTGACTTCCAGGAGCTGTCACACAGAGGAAACCCTGTCTTGAGCCCTCCCCCCCAAAAGGTGGAAAAGTTCACTTCCACTTTTCTTCGGGAAGAAGTAGACACTAACCAGTCTGCAAAGAGGTGTGTGTGTCGGGGAGTGGGGGGGGGGGGTGGGGGGGAGAGGTTCCTCTTTACTTCTTTTTTTTTTTTTTTTTCCTCCTTACTTCTGAAAGAAACAATGGGTCAAGCAAAGCCTTCCTTTGAGTTTTATCCTCACATTGTGGGATTACATTGCAAGAAAAAGACTAGAGGAGTCAGAGGTGGTTCTTTCTAAGTAAACCTTGAAGACCAGATCTTCAACAGGAGCGAGCGAGGTTTTTTGAGGGGGGGGTTGGGTTTTTCATGTTTTTTGTTTTTGTTTTTGTTTTTGTTTTTTGCGGGGGGGGGGGTGAGTTCTAAAACATTCCCCCTGAAAGCAAACTGAACCCATGCAGACAGACATCTTGCACCATGAGAATCATGCCTCAGCAGTTAAGAGCACTGGCTGTTCTGACACTATCCTCATGGTCTCTGTGAGTACCAGTAGTCCACAGACAGACACATGCACATACATACACACACAGTCATGCACAGACAGACAGTGGCTCAGGACAAGCAGAGAAACAAATAAATACCTGGAAACTAATTCTTTATCCATTTATTCACTTTATTTTATCGAGTCAGGGTTAGTGAAAGAGGGCAAATGGGCTGGGAAGTAGGGAGAGTACCACCTGTGGGTCATCTTCTTATGCTGGGAGGATGAAGTTTCTTCTTTTGGGAAAGAGGATGGTCAGTCCATCAGTCTGTCCATACAGGCTGGGACATAGTTCTGTGACTTTTATCTTCAAGAAGAACTTTCCTTCTGGCCTCCCTCCTGCATGGAGGCAAGTAAGCAATCAGAGAAAATGGCCAGCAGGTTGGGACCCACAAAGCAAGCATACATTCCACAAATGCTGACAGCAGAGAGAATTGAGTCTAGCACACAGTCATCTCACAGCCACCTTCCTTCCCACCCAGATAATAGAGCACTCCACTTGGGGTTTTAGGGAACACAATGCTTCCCAATGTTGTCTCCTCCATGTTTCTCTTCCCCACCTTCAGCAAACAACCCCCGCATGCCTCAAGAGAGAGTGTGCGTGTCTGCGATCAGAACTGGGACAAAACACTGGACCACTCTTCAAGGTGGTCTGGTGGCCTCTTGCGGCCTGCAGGTGCACCTGCAGATAAATAAACATAAGTAATGAATTAATGAATAATAATTCATTATTTATAATCATTATAATATTAATGAATAGACAATGACATAATGAATAAATAAGTAAGTAAGTAAGTAAGTAAGTAAGTAAGTAAGTAAGTAAGTAAGTAAGTAAGTAAATAAATAACTCCTGGAGAAGAAGAAGGAGGAGGAGGAGGAGAGGAGGAGGAGGAGGAGGAGGAGGAGGAGGAGGAGGAGGAGGAGGAGGAGGAGGAGGAGCAGGAGGAGGAGGAGAAGATCTGGTGCCCCCTTGTGGCCTGAAGGTGTACCTGCAGATAGACAAAGATAAAGGAGTAGATAGGTAGATAGCTAGCTAGATGAATAAATGAATGAATGAATGAATGAATAAAATAGCTCCTGAAGAAGAAGAAGAAGAAGAAGAAGAAGAAGAAGAAGAAGAAGAAGAAGAAGAGAAGAAGAAGAAGAAAAGATCTGGTGCCCTCTTGTGGCCCGCAGGTGTACCTGCAGATAGACAAACGAATGAATGAATGAATGAATGAATGAATAAATAAATAAATGAATAAATAAATAAATAACTCCTGGAGAGGAAGAGATCTGGTGCCCTCTTCTGGCCTGCAGGTGTGCCTGCAGATAGACAAACATATAAATAAACTAACAAGCAAATGAGTAGATAGATAAATAGATAGATGAATAAATAAATAAATAGCTCCTGGGGAAGAAGAAGAAGAAGAAGAAGAAGAAGAAGAAGAAGAAGAAGAAGAAGAAGAAGAAGAAGAAGAAGAAGAAGAAGAAGAAGAAGAAGGAGATCTGGTGTCCTCTTGTGGCCTGTAGGTGTACCTGCAGATAGACAAACAAAGTAGATAGGTAGATAGCTAGATGAATCAATGAATGAATAAATGAATACATAAACAAATGAGTAAATAAATAGCTCCTGGATGGCATCTTCACAGAGGAAACTCTGTTTGGAGAAAAGAAAAAAAATTAATTAATCTTTACAGAGTGACTGATTACCCTGTTATGCAAAAGGTACAACTGGCGGACTTCCACAATCTTAGGACTCAATTCACCTTTTCTTTCCTTTTTTTTTGGGGGGGGGGGAGCCTGGACTCACTTTGTAGACCAGGCTGGCCTTGAATTCACAGCGATCCGCCTGCCTCTGCCTCCCGAGTGCTGGGATTAAAGGTGTGCGCCACCACGCCCGGCACTTCATTTCACCTTTTTATAAGAGAAAGCGATGGACTACCTACTGTTTGTTTATAGTATAGAAACTCCAGAACTCACATCACCGTTCCAGGGTGGAGGTCTGGGAAAGACATCTGGTCAATCCTCATTCCCCAGTAGGAGAAAAAGGTTTAAGAATGAACCGGACATCTGGTCGACCTGGATCCAGGCTAAAGAGCGGAGTACTGGTCTATCCCGGAGGCGGCGGGGAGATGGACTATTCAAGCCTCACAAGGCAAGGGCAAGGCCTAGAGGGGCAGGTTGCCTAGGCCCCCCGCGCGGTTCCCCGCCGAAAACACAGCTCCATGAAGAAGGAGCCCTTCAGGCTTCCCAGAGTATGTCTCCCCCTTCACTCTCCCCCAGAAAGAGAGATGGAAGGGGGACCAGCGCGGAGAAAACCTGAGCGCCCCCCCCCCCCGCCCCAACGAGGACAGCTGTGCGCCTCCCATCCCGTGCGGTGAGTCCCCCAAACTCTCGTACCTCCGGGACTTCCCGTGATCCCCTGCAGCCATGCCACCGCCTCGCCTCACCCAGCGTGGGAAAGGCGGCGGCAATGCAGCCAAGGTGCTCCCGGAGTAGCAGAGGAAACCGCCTTTGGGAGACAGGGATGAGAGTGAGCGAGTGCACCCGAGACAAACCCTTGCGTCGAGGCCCGACTTTGAATAGATGGCAGCTAGGGAGCGGCTCTGCTACGTCCAAAACCCGACCCAGAAGCAGGTCATCTACGAATGGTTTAGCGCCAGGTTCCACACAAAGGTGCGTTGACGTGATGGGCGAGAGGGCAGCCCTCTTTCCGTCTGTGCCCCGTTTTCTACACTGGATGCTGGTCCTGACGCAAGGAGGGAGACCCGCCGGCACCAGGGAAGGCGCAAAGGGCCGCTGGTGGGGATGGACAGGGACCCAGCTATTCAGGGCCAACCAAGGCTCCTTTGGCGCTGCCATATCCTTCCACGGGGGCGGGATTCTGACTTAGAGGCGTTCAGTCATAATCCCACAGATGGTAGCTTCGCCCCATTGGCTCCTCAGCCAAGCACAAACACCAAATGTCTGAACCTGCGGTCCCTATCCTACTGAGCAGGATTACCATGGCAACAACACATCATCAGTAGGATAAAACTAACTTGTTTTAGACTGTCTAAACCCAGCGCATGTTCCCTATTAGTCGGTGAACAATCCAACGCTTTGGTTTTTCGATACAGGGTTTCTCTGTGTAGTCTTTCTTTTAAGAGTTTTTTAAAAGAGTTTTTTAAAAAAGTATTTTAAAGAGTTTTTTTTTTTTTTTTAATTTAAAACATTTTTTTCCTTAAAGAGTTTTGTACAGTGTATGTACATGATATGTACTGGTTTTTTGTTTTTTTTTTTTTTTTTGTTTTTATTTTTTAAGAGTTTTTAAAAAGTATTTTTAAAGTTTTTTCTTTACAAATTTTTAAATGTGTATGTACATTATATGTAGTTTTAATCTTTTGCTTTTTAAGATTTTTTATCAGTTTCTTTAAGAGTTTTTTAATGAGTTAAAAAAGTTTTTTTGACCCTGACACTGACCATGACCCTAACCCTGACGCTTCACCCTTGACCCCTGACCCCAACCCCGAGCTTGAAACAGACACTGACCCTAACCCTGATCCTAACCGTGACCCTTGACCCTAACCCTAATCCTAAACCTAATCCTAACCCTGACCCTGACCCTAACCCTAACCATAACCCTAACCCTAAACCAACCCTAACCCTAATCCTAACCCTAACCCTAACCGAGAGCGTGAGCATTTGAATGAGCATGAGCCCTCCTTGACACTTGACCCTAATCCTAACTCTAATAACCCTAACCCTAACCCTACCCCTAACTATGAGCATGAGTGCGAGTGCTTGAGTGAGAGTGAGCAAAAACCCTCCTTGACCCTTGAACCTAACCCTAACACTGACCCTATCCTTGACCCTTGACCCTAACCCTAATCCTAACTGTGAGCATGAGCGCTTGCAGGAGCGTAAGCCCTACCTGACCTTAACCCTGACCTTTACCCTAAGCCTGACCCTGACCGACCCTGAACCTGACTGACCCTGACCAACCCTGACCCTAACCCTAGCCCTATCCCTAACCCTTCCCCTATGCCTGACCCTGACCCTAACACCGTAACCCTAACCCCCTGACCCTGATTCTTGACACCTGACCCTGACCCTGACCTCTGACCCTACCCCCAACCCCTGACCCTGCTCTCTGACCCTGACTGTGACTCTGACCCTGACCTTTAACCTAACACACCTAACCTTAACCCTTGACCCTGACCCCTGACCCTAACCCTGACCCTGACCCTAACCCCTAACTTTGACCTTCCCCTCAACCCTATCCCTGACCTTAACAACCCTAACCCCAATCCCTTAACCCTAACCCTGACCCATGACCCTAAACCCTGACCCAAGCTGACCCTGACCATGACCCTAACTAACACTAACCCTGACCCTTAACCCTGACCCTGACTCTAACCTAACCCTAACCTTTACCCCGACCCTAATCCCCTAACTCTGACCTAACCCTAATACCTAACCCTGCCCTGAACCCAACCCTAACCCTAACAACCCTGCCCCTAACTACCCTAACTCTGACCCTGATCCTAACCCTAAGACCCTAACCCTCACCCTTGACCCTTAACCCTAACCCTAACCCAGTAACCCTAACCCTAACCCCTAACCCCTAACCCTGCCCCTAACCCAAGCCTAACCCTAACAACCCTGCCCCTAACCCCCTAACTCTGACCTTGATCCTAACCCTAAAACATTAACCCTGACCCTTGACCCCTAACTTTTTATTTTGAGACAGGGTTTCTCTGTGTAGCCTTGACTGTCCTGGACTTGCTTTGTAGACCAGGCTGGCCTCAAACTCACAGCAATCTGCCTGCCTCTGCCTCCTGAGTGCTGGGATTAAAGGCATGCGCCACCACCATCCAGCTTGACCCTTGACTTTTAACCCTAACCCTGACCCCCTAACTTTGACCCTGACCCTAACCCTAAAACACTGTCCCTGACCCTTGACCCTTGACCCTTAACCCTAACCCTAACACCCTAACTCAGATCCTAACCCTATCGCTGCCCTAACCCAATTGTAACCCTAACAACTCTGCCCCTAACCCCCTAACTCTGACCCTGATTCTAACAAAAAAACCACTAAACCTGACCTTGACCCCTGACCCTTAATCTTAACCATAACCTCCTAACTCTGACCCTGATTCTAACCCTAAAACACTAACCCTAACCTTAACCTTAACCCTCTACCCTAACCCCTGACCCTGACCCTCACCCTCACCCTAACCCTATTCCCTAACCCCAACCCCTAACCCTGAACCCCTACCCTGACCCTGACCAGATAGATTTCCTAAGTGGTTGTACCAGTTTTCATCTCCACCTGCAATGAAGGAGTGTTCCTCTTGCTCCACATCCTCGCCAGCTTGTGGTGCCACTTGAATTTTTTGATCTTAGCCATTCTGATGGGTGTAAGATGGAATCTCAGAGTCGTTTTGATTTGCATTTCTCTGATGACTAAACATGTTGAGCATTTCTTTAAATGTTTCTCATCCATTCAATATTCCTCTGCTGAGAATTCTCTCTTTAGTTCTGAGCCCCATTTCTTAATTGGGTTATTGGGTTTGGTGGTGTTTAGTTTCTTGAGTTATTTATATAGTTTGGATATTAGCCCTTTGACAGATGTAGGGTTGGTGAAGATCTTTTCCCAGTTTTTAGGCTGTTACTTTGTTCTGTCGACAGTGTCTTCTGCTTTACAGAAGTTTCTCAGCCTTATGAGGTCCCATTTATTGATTGTTGACATTAAGGCCTGGGCTGTTAGAGTTCTGTTCAGGAAGTTGTCTCCTGTGCCAATATGTTCCAGACTCTTCCCCACTTTATCTTCTAACCAATTTAGTGTCTCTGGTTTTATGTTGAGGTCTTTAATCCATTTGGACTTGATTTTTGTGCATGGTGATAAATATGGATCTAATTGCAGTTTTCTACATGCAGACATCCAGTTAGACCAGCACCATTTGTTAAAGATGCAATCCTTGGGCTGGAGAGATGGCTTAGCGGTTGGGAGTACTGCCTGTTCTTCCAGAGGACCCAGGTTCAATTCCAAGCACCCACATGGCAGCTCACAACTGTCTGTAATTCCAAAATCTGACACCCACAGACATACAATGCACATAAAATAAAAATAAATTTTAAAAAAAGATGCAATACTTTCTCCATTGAATAGATTTGGCTTCTTTGTCAAAAGTCAAGTGCCCATATGTGTGTGGATTCATTTATGGGTACAATATTCTATCCTCCTTAATAGCCTCTCTCTACCTCATTGCATTCCAGCCTCTAACATCATCAGTCATTTCCTTTGATTAAACCAATTGAGATGTCCAGTAAAACAAGCAACACACATCATCACACTTTACAAAAATCTAGAGAGCAAACAGAAAACAGAGAATAAAGCACATACTCAACATAGACAATCAGCACATAGTTATATACAAATTGGGACACAGAGAAACTTAAGGTGCATCCCTACCCCAATGTCATACAAATATCACATGGCTACCACTTATTTGGCACCTGTAGGTTTGATAGAACATCAAAGGTCACACTTTGCAGCTGAGACACAGGTTCTAGAACATCATGTCACTTTCTCAAGGCTGCACAATTCAGATGAGACCAACTATAAAGTCATAGTCAATTAAACTTCCTTGATACAGTACCTCCTTGTATGACCCTTAGTGGGCTATGATATCAAAACTCTGACTAAGAATTTTGTCATGCTATCTGTGTATATACATATGTATAAATACATGCACCTACACATATGGGTGCAAGTACATGCATGCTTGTGTAGGTGCATGTGTGTGGTGACAGTCACTAGTTCTGGCATGGATTAAGCATATTAAAATCATTCTTCCTGAGGCATCATTAAGTCCCATACCATCAGCAGGAACTCAGAAGGGTCATTGGACCTGAGATATCCAAACGAATGTCACTGATGACCCAATCCAACCTCCTCTCCTATCCCCAAGGAGACTGACACCCTGTGTGCAATGGGGTTGGAGCAGAGCAACTCATGCTCAGTCTGACTTCCACTAATGTAAAAGTTCAATCACATCACTTGCCTTCCCTGGAGTCAACTGTAAATGAAGATGCTTGACTATCCGACTCTACCATGACAAGCTGTGCATTTAAACTCCACCACCACCACCCCTCCCCATGCCCCAGCACAGATCTCTTTGACCAGATCCAGGGCTGTCCCAAGACAAAGTCCCTCTGGTAACCTTGGCCTACCAATAATCCAGTTAGATCTGAACCTGGAGGAATACCTCTCTAGCCCCAAAAGCCCAGGCAGAAAGGGGGTTACAAGTCAGAGATGAACAGATAGAAAATTTGACCTTCTTTGATTCTTTCAGGCACTAACTGAAGAACCCAGTGAGGTGGCTCATTGGAGAGTGGTTCCTCACTTCTTAGGTACACAGAGGAACTGTTTGCCCTGTCATCCTCTCCTGTCCAGCTGAGGCTTATCAGACAGAAGATAAGCACTTAGGATCTCATCTTCAAAATAGACACATGTTATTTTGTTTGTGTTATTCCTGCTGCTGCTGAAGCAGGCATGGCTGTGAGGGGCAATGTGAGGTCAGCCTACAGCTACTGAGTCTCTTTGCTGTATTTTATTGGCATATACTGTACATCTTATGTCCATTCCCCTCTATGGATTGATACATCTTAATACAGTGAGCACTCCCATGTCGTGGATACCCACTTTCTGGAATAAATCACATGAGATGATGCACATTTGTAATCCTAGCCAATCTGGGCTACACAGCAACCCTGCCCCCATATCACAGAAAGTAAAATAGAACAGTAGATGCTCCCCAGGAGCCATCCCTTATGCCTCTCATCTTTGCACCTCCCTATGTTAACCACTTTTTCCTGCTATAGTTTTTGTCTATTTTTGAAATTTATACAAAGGAATCACGCAATAGGCATCTTTGAGTCAGGTTTTTTATGTTCAAAGTTTCAGTTGTAAGTCTGGCACTGTTTGTTGTGTTTAATTACACTTTGATCACTGTAATTGCTGACATCTTTCTATTGGGAGAATAGAGCTCACTTTGCTGATGTTCATTGATCTGATCTACTGTTGATGGGAACGTATGTTGTTTCCAGTTTTCAGCTATAGGGACTCATCAGACTCATTTATGTTGTGGTGTGTATATTCAGCTTTAGATCTTTTGCCAAGCCATTTCCCAAACTGTTTGCTAGACATGATGACCTCAATAATCTAAGACTAATCATCACCCAGTAATAACTGCAGACTCCATGCCCTTTGTTTCCTGGGGTCTTCAGAAGAACAAGTCTTCACTCTGTAGCCTTGCGTGGACATACCCTCTCTCGGGAAGGCCCTGGGATCTCTGTACAAACCACTTTACATGCTGGACTCGTTTTGGGAATTCTTTATCTTTAAGCAAGTGTTAGCTTCCACTGTTTGATGAAATGATCATAAGTCTCTTTCCCTATATTCCAGTGATTCTAGGAAGCCATTTTTCTCAACTCTGATCTAGGGTTCCAAAGCTCCCCACAGGAGGGGGATGACTAGTATGCTGATTTCCTCAGCCCTGGCAACAGGGAAGTGAGATCTGAGTTGCCCCTGCTCTCTGCTGAATGGTCAATAGAGGGCACTGTAAGAACACAACTGCAAGAGGAGGGCAGCCTTGGTACCAGTTCTACAACAGCTATTGCCAGAAGGGATTTGCAAAATCTATCTAGTTCCAAACTTTCATTTTACAGATGAGCAATCAGATACCCAGAGAGGGGACATGACTTGCTCAAGGTCATACAGCTACTGTGTGGGGGAGTGATGATGAGTCTCAGCCCCTTGGCCTTCTCTACTCTGAGGAGAAGTTGCCAAGTACTCACTGAGACAGCTGCCCTGGGGCTGCAACCTTGAGACTGACACATCCTGTTTCCAAGCCCCCTATGCCAAAATGTTCACCTTCTTCCTCCTAGTCTAGCAGGGAAAGACATTAGATGCCAGGGGCAGGACAAAGCATGCACTGCCTTTTTAATTTCATGATCTTTGAGAAAGCATTATATTTATTTATTTATTTATTTGTTATTGGAAACACTTTAAGTCCCAGTACTATGCTTTGTAGGATGGTTCTGAGTCTTGATCACTTCTCTCCTGAGAATCTTCTGGCCTCCAAATTCACAGACCTCTACAAGTTCCTGTTTACCACATTTTACAGTCCAAAGCTCTGAACTTGTTTTTATAAACACTATTATTTACTCATCTACCTGTAAGTGTCCTACTTCAATGTTTGTCTTTCAAGTCAGTTCCAAATTCTATTGGGTAAGGATCTGAGTGAGACAGGCCTAAGTTCAAACACCAACTCACAGTGTGCTTACCAGCAGCATGGCCTCCAATCATTCCCAGAAGCCACCTTCCTTCTCTTTGTAAAGTAAGGATCTATGCTTAGCCCTAGCTCTTGATTGCTTTGTTTCTGGGTAATAAACCCAAGAGAGGAATACTTTCCATCTATTGGAAGAAGAGTCAAGATGCTCTGAGGAGAGCTTCAGATTGGGCACTGGGGTGCAGTCTATACTTAGCATGAGTAAGGCACTGGCTTCAATTCTCAGCACCCCTCTGCCAAATGTAGGTGCTTTTTAAACTCTATTTTATTTGTGTTTCTTAATCCTCTACATCCCTTCCACCACCTCCCAACACTAGGTAGGAGATAAAGATGGTTAGTGGGGGGAGGGAACAGAGTTCTCTTTATCTACTTCTGCCTGAATAGGGTCACTGGGTGCTTTGGGGCGATATCAATCTCAGTCATCAGGATATCCAGCAGTCTAGCAAACAGCAAATGAACCAGGGGCCTTCTTCCTCCTCCAACCATCTCCTTGAAGAGTCTTTTTTTCTCTTGGAGCCTCTCTCTCTCTCTCTCTCTCTCTCTCTCTCTCTCTCTCTCTCTCTCTCTCTCTCTCTCATCTTTTTGGAAGTGTTCTTTGAAGTGTCTTCTTTTCTCTCTCCAGGCTCTGATATTTATACCCTCTCCAAGTCCTCATAATTAAACTATCTACAGCTGGCAAAGACCACACCCCTCTCTGAGCCACATGAGGCAATTATCAGATGTGGACAAACTAAAAGCATTGCCATGTCCCAAACTTTGGATTAAATTAAAAAAAAAAAACTATTTATATAACATAATTGAGTTTTAAAAGAAACCAAAACTTTCACTACAGCTAAATGATTTGAAGTATTGAGAGGGGCTCAAGGAAAATGTATTGACATTGTTTCTACTGTGAATTTATGACTGGACACATGATTTTCCAGACACAAATGGAGTCAAGAGAAAGGAGAAAATGTGAACACTTGCTTCTAGGAGATGAGTTCCAGTACCACACTGTTAGCCATTACCTCTTTTTTACTTTAATTGAGTATGTTTCCTAAAGTTCACTGGTCTATTATGATAAACTAGTCATTGAACTTGGGCTTCAGCTCCCTTAATCCTAGGATAACTCAAGCTCAGCATTATCCACCACGTTAGACCCAAATTAGCCCACCTACTATTTCCTCATAGCTGGACAGAGTTTGGAGAAAGCCTGGTTCCAATCCCTAGCTATTCTACCATTGGTTTTTTGTTCGTTTGTTTTTTCATACCTGGAAAAGCAGGCCTTTCTCTCACTGACAGAACACAGATGAAAGTTACCAATGTTCTGCCAAGGAGTCTTAGGAGATATTTCATACTCACACTTTGGCAAGTGGTTGGATGAATGACTGAATAAACATCAGCATGCTCTTCAGGTATGGAATCATGAAGCCTGATAATATCTGATTTGGTGATGATCTCTTGGATCAATACATTCAATTTATTTTATATCTGGAGAGATAACTTTTGAGAGTAGAAGAGACAACTGATTACTTGATGAATCACCTCTCTCTCTCTCTCTCTCTCTCTCTCTCTCTCTCTCTCTCTCTCTCTCTCTCATGCATGGGCATGGTTTTTGAGACAGAGTTTCTTTGTGTGTCCCTGCCTGTTCTGGCTCTCGCTTTGCTCTGCAGACCCAGGCTGGTCTCTCTGACTCAAAAGATTCATCTGCCTCTGCCTTCCGAGTGCCTCCTGGCTACCATTCTCTTCCTTATCCTTAGAAGCAGGACCCATATTTTGTTGGTGGTAGTGATAGGTTCAGGTTTAAAAAAGTAAACTAATGGGCTGGAGAGATGACTCAGTGATCAATAGTACCTGATGTTCTTTTAGAGTATTGAAGTTCAGTTCTCAACACCTAGGACCTCACAACCACATATAACTCTAGATTCAAGGGACCTGATGCCCATATACACCCCAAAGCATTGCCACAAAACTGAAATAATTTAAACACTAAAATAAAAAAATAAATTAACAAAACATCCTTTCTTCATCCTTTGCAGGGAAGGATGTGTGATTAAGCTCTGACCAGAGTGGAGTTCTCTAATTCAGCTTCCAGACTGTCTCCTTCAGAAATACTCTGACTTTGGGAGCAGGCTCTTTGCACTCCTTCCTTTCATGCTTCTGGAATACAAGCCTGAGAACCAAAGATGTGGTGGCCATTCTGTGGCCTGAAGCAGTGAGGATGGCAGAAGCCAATGATGGATGTTAGAGAAAGTAGGATGCCCAATTCAGGGTCTGGAATACCAATGACATCAGAAAACTACTATCACTTCTGCATCACCAACCTCTGTGCCACCCAAATCTGCATTTTATGCCATCACCCCCCAAAAAAAACATTTTCAACAAGACAATGTCATTTAGATTTTCTATTATGTGCAGCCAACTTGATCCACATCTGCTGTAGTCAGTAATACTTTGGTTGGCACAGCTAGGGCTTGAAAACAAGTCCTCCATGCTCACTGCCCCTTTCCTGGGATGGTACATGTCACCTGTAAGCAGCCTATTCATACACAACCCTCTCTGATCTTTCTGATTTCCCCTTAATTACTCCTTTGCTACTTTGGTTTGAAGATACATTCATTCACACATGCATGCATATGTACATATATGCATACATATATACATACACACAGAGAGACATGCGTATATACAGAGGGACAGAGCAGGGAGAGTGAGAGCCAGAGTAAGAGAGAGAGAGAGAGAGAGAGAGAGAGAGAGAGAGACAGAGACAGAGACAGAGACAGAGACAGTGACAGAGATAGAGAGACCTTGCTTCAACATTATAACTTCTTACCATGTGATCTGTAAGTCTGAGGCTTGGCATTGACTTCATGGAGTTGTCATGGAGATGAGATGAGTTAGTGCTACTAAAACGCCTAATCCAGGGCATTATGCTGGACCCATATAAGCATCACCAAGGACTTTATAAAACATACCAATGGCTGGGCCACTTGACCAAGTAAGTAAGAATCTCCAGGGATGCAACCCTGCACTCATATCAAAACAGATCAAAGAGAAATCTCTAGAGACCTTTCTAATGTGCAGCCAGGACAGACAGTCTTTGACTCAAAGCCACAGCAGGGACACATGTATGCATGCGCATGCACACCCACACCCACCCACCCACACCCACACACACCCACACCCACACACACATCTGTCTAACATTTCTCTTCCAGATCTATCTTTTCTATCTTTCCCTTACACGACATGCCTCACCCAACACTTGTCCCTTTAAGTCTCTGCAGAAGGCTTGATAATTTCACAAAGTCCTTTATGAATTCCTTCTAACAGAACTGACCACTGCCTCCTCTGGGACTGAGTGTCACCAAGCAGATAATATTACCTGCCTGCACATCTGTTTCCACTCCCCTAGGTGTCACATGCCACCTGTGACCTGCCCATCTACCCATCTATCACCACCTTCTCTGATGACATTTCTGATTGTCTCTCCACCTTGGAGAAGGAGAAATGGGGAGAGAGGGAGGGAGGGAGAGAGGGAGGGAGGGAGGGAGGGAGGGAGGGAGGGATTTAAATTTTAAGGTTTTCAAGAACAAGAAATGATATATGGTTTATTATTATAATTCTAATCCATGAAGAAAATTAGACATATGGTAATAATTTAATTAACTGACCATCAGGAAAGGGTATGATATATATTGAACTACTCTGTGCCAGACATACTACCACTGTCCTAAAATAAGAAACTATAGGACTAAAGTCCAAGAACCCCATAGTTCTCCTCCTCCCACCACTCTTTCCTTATCTGTAATTGGAGATAACCATGTGGCCACATCATAGGAATGAATTATACACACAAGACACCTGTTCCTAGTTCATGATAGCTACTATTAGCATCTTATTATGCCCACATCATAGCCTAGTAAAGTGTGTACTGTTTCTGTATTTTCCATTTTAACTGAAGAATCTGTCCCCAGAAATCTTTGCTTGCAGGGTAATACAGACCTAGGGAGTGGCAGCTCAGAGAGTGGGCTCCAGGCCCATGTAACTTTAGGAAATGAGATCTCCCCTCTCCAACTTCTTTCTGGCAACTTGGTTCAGTGACATTGTGCCCTCTCCCCAAGGAGACTTTGGCCTAAGGTTAAGGAATAAATGGACTTGCTGTAAAGAAGGAAAACAGCATGACGAGTAGCCAGGCTCAGAAGGAGATCCCATCCACCCCCATCCCCTGAATCTCTGAGGGTGTCCTGGAGACAGCCAGTATGCTGCTGCCACACAGGCCTGGGGCCTGATGGCCTAGAAGAGTGGTGACTGGCAGAGTGAAGGAAGAAGTGAGCAGAAGGAAAAGACTGAAAAGCAGGGGGAGTGATGGAGAAGGGGACAGTGATAGTATAGGACATCTGTCAGGAGCAGAAAGACAGGCATCCGGGATTGTGGGGGGCAGGGAGCTAGGGGGTAAAGAGAGCCCAGTGGTGGCCAGCTGATAGCTCCCCACGTGGAAGAGCTGTTGCTATGACAACATCAAGAAGTAGATCGATGCTTTGGATGGAGCGCTCAGTCACTGCCGACTCCCTCCCCTCTTCTCTCCCTGAAGTGGGGATTGTGAGCATGGGGGAGGGGGAAACCACTATTCCCAGAGCCCTCTGGAGCCACAGTGTGGGTCCTCTGTAGCCCTTGGTTAAGGCACTACAATCCTATCTCCAGAGTGAAGAGGTCTGAGACTGGAGCTTTCTGCTTCCTGGCCCTTTGGCTTGAGTGAGATGGATGGAGAACAGTTCCCCAGACCCTGAGGGCTGGGAACCTCCTCAGGGCTGCTATCAAAGGAGCCAAGCATCACCTCTGTTCTCTCTCTTTTAAAATTTTTTTATTTAGTCTTTCATATGTTACATCCTGACCAGTTTCCCCTTCTTCTCCTCCTCCCAGTCTCCCACACCCACCCCTCCATCCACTCCTCCTCCCCTCCAGAAAAGGGCAGTCTTCCTTGGGACACCAACCAAAAATAGCATGTCAATAAGTTGCAATAAGACTAGTTACCTCCCATCATATTAAGGCTGGGTAAGCCAACCCAGTAGGAGAAAAGGTTCTGAAGAGTAAAAATGCATCAGAGACAGACCCAGATCTCACTGTAAAGAGTTCTGCAAACAAACAAACAAACAAACAAACACAAAACAAAAAAACAAAAACCAAGCTACATAACCATAACATAAATGCAGAGGACCTAGGTCAGACCCATACAGGCTTTTTGATTGTCAGTTTTGTGGACTCCTATGAGGCCAGAATAATTGATTCTGTGGGTTTTCTTGTGGTGTCATTGACCCTTCTCCATTCTCCACAGTTTGGCTATAGGTCTCTGCATTTGTTTTCATCAATTGCTAGATGGAGCCTCTCTGATGTTGATTATGTGAGGTTCCTGTCTACAAATTTAGCAGAATATCATTAAGAACCCCCCATCAATATGTGTGTTTGGTTTTACCCTAGGTGTCTGGGCTGTCAGGCTCTGGTTCCTGGACCTCCAGGCAGTGTCACGGGGTAGGCTTCTTAACTATAAAGTAAAGGATAATCATGCTACCATCCACCAAGTAACAAGGAGGACTCGAAGTGGGGGGTGCATGAATTTTCTAGTGAAGGGGAAATAGTGAATGGGAACAAGAAGGACCACATGGGAGGATGATAAAGGGAGAGAGTACTGGGAGAGACAACTGGAATTTTGGGGGCACTTTTGGGACAAGGTAGAAACCTAGGGCAATGAAAGTCCCAAGAATATATGAGTGTGACCCTAGCTAAGACTCCTAGTTATGGGGTATAGGGAGCCTGAAACAGCCATCTCCTGTAACAAGACAAGACTTCCAGTGGAGGGATTGGGACACCAACCCAACCAAAAAGGCTTCAACCTACAATTTGTCCTGCCTGCAAGATGTGCTGGGGCAAGGGTGACACAGAAATTGGGGGTGTGGCCAGCCAACTTCCAGGACTCCTCCATGTGGAAGTGGAGAAGTGCAGCAAAAAGACTTTTTCTGGCTGGAGGGGAACATTTTGGGACATAGCAAGGATGTCTTCCATCAGCCTCAGGAGACAGGGTCACAGGGAAGTCCCATGAAGTCCCTTCCTGCCACAACAACCAAACCTCCACTCAATGGTCTTTTATTTGAGATAATAAAATACAAGTACCACAAGGCAGGGCAGCTGACATTTTGTTCAGGTGACTGGCTGACGGGCTGGAAGTTTGGGGAAGGGAATGTGAGTGCTCTTTTCTTTAACCCTGGCATGTCATTGGACTTGATTTGTTTATGTTTGATTTGGTTTGGTTTTGACATTTTGAGATATGGTCTTACTTTGTGGCTCCAATTGTCCTTGAACTCTCTATGGACTTAAATTCATGGTTATCCCCCTGCCTCTGCCTCCTGAGTCCTTAGATTATAGGCATGAATTACCATACCAAGCATAAGTTATGGGTCTTTATAATTTCTTCCTCTGCAAAGTATATCTTAAAAGAATATTAATACAGGCGTTACCATAGGCGTTGCATGCATTAAAAATAAGAATATATCTAAAGGCAGATCTCATAATGTAAGTAATGGAAGTTGTCACCAGTCACACCTGAATGAACTGGCTTTGCCTGGGAAAGGTTTTTGTAAGCATGAAGAGATGAGAGAAAGACTTGAGTCATACTGGTTACTAGGTACTGTAATAGCATTATCCAATTTGTGTTCCTCAGCAGGTCTTAGAGAACATGTCGCCCTCAGTTTTCAGCAAGCCTCTCCGTTCTCTAGTCCAAGGCCACAGACTTCCTCCTAAAGTCCCACCTGAGCAGCAAGGGACAAAGCCCATCAGTTACTTCCAACTTCCCACAGTCTGTGGTCAGTAAGAAGAAAATCCCCCAGCAAAGCAGGAAGCCGACAGACTGGGCAGAGAGAAGCCTTTTCAGCGAGAATGAACACACAGGTGCCAGAAGACCTAGGAAGGGTGAAACTGCTGCCAGCCTGGAGCAATGTGCAGGAAGCTGTGGACGGTCACTGGCCCTGAGAGGAGCGAGAAGGGAACTTGGAGGTCAGGGCTGCTACCAAGAAGACAGTGAGCTCTGCTAACAGCACCATGGAATCAGACCTCTGCTGTCTGCTTTTGCTTGAAAATGGATATAGATTTAATTTGCTGATAAAGTTAGTATGTGTACTTTGTGTGTACATGTGGTGTGTGTGCGTGTGTGTTGATGAATGTGCAAGTATGTGAGTATGTGGAGGCCAGAGGAAGATGTCTGCTTTCTTCCTCCATCACCTACCTTATTTTCTTAGGGTAGGAAGTCTCACTAAACCAGATGAAAACTTGCTGTTTAGCTAGGCCAGCTGGCGAGTGACCTTTCTGTCTCTGCTTCTCCCTCAATGTACACAAAGTCATGGCAGCTTTTTACATGGGTGCTGGGGATTTGAACTAATATCCTCATGCTTGTACAGAAAGTTTTCTTACCTACTCAGTCATCCCTTTGGCCCTGAATACAACATAGAGATTTTTAAAAACTAACGAGGTTTATTTTTACTTTGAAACTGAATTACAAGCCATCCTGAGATTGGCTCCAGACCCAGCCTCTTGCTAGCTATTTAAACCCCAGATATTGGTATCATCCTAAATAAAATAAAATAGTGAAATCAAATTAAAAAGTGTACAGAAAGGACTTCCTTCTCGGATGACTATAGGGAAAAATCACATGATATGTGAACAAGAAAGGACTAATAACAACCCTGGCGTTTGAAAGGCTTGATGATGTTTCTACTAAGATCCCATGTTTCTCAGGCAGGGAGTAGGCTCCAAGGCATTCTAGCACACACCACTGAGGCTGGGGAGAAGAGACCGCAAAGAAGTGGTGGTAGTCTGGCATCTGGCAAGAGTAGAGTGTGTCCTTTCCATGAGTGAGATGACATCAGCCTGTTTTACAGATAAGGGACACCGGGGTGGAAAACCACCTGAGTCTTCCAAGGTCACCAGCTCTCTAAGTTGTGCCAAATAAAAGAACTAGAATGCAAGGGCAAGTATTTTACTTTCCCGTCCCAGGGTGTCTTTTCTTAAATATATCTATTAGTTTTTTGAGAATCTTATACATTGTATTCTGAACATTTTCATCCTCTCCCAGATCCACCTCATTTTATACTCACCCAGCTTTGTGTCATTTATCTCTTAACCCACAAAGCCCCATTAGTGCTGCCTAATATATTTTTAGGTGTGTTAGACCTACCAGGCCTGTACTCTTCAAGAAAATTACCCTACGTTTTTTTCTGAAGCTCTTAACTACCAGAGATCCTCAGCTAAGAGTGAGAGCTCATGCCCACCCTCACCCCTGCCTCGCTCCATGCTAAATTTTCTCTTATTTGAGCTTTTTCAGACCTTGTGCATGCCGTCAAAATCATTGTGAGTTCATGTGTGCAACTGCCCTGTTGTGTCTAGAAAACACTGTTTCCCTGTAGCCATCTCCTGTCTCTGGTTCTTACAGGCCCCTTAAGCAATGATCTCAGAGCCTTGGGAGGAGGGGGCTGTGATAGAACCTGTCTCCAGGGAGGGGCAGAATCCAAGGACAGACATTCCTTGGGATTGGTTCTACCTTTGTATCCTCAGTCAAGAGTCTTTACTTCCCGATGTCTGCATCTTCCCCTGTAAACCGAGGAACAGGTATGATAATGTATAAGAGACATGTCAGGTGTTGGAAGCACACATTGTGGAGAGTCTGACTGGCCTTGCTGTGTATCTGTGATGATTCATTTTAATTCCTCAACTGGGTACAATCTAGAACCACCGGGAGAAGGGCCTCTGAGAACATCTGTGAAGGATTAACTTAATTATGGTAACTGATGTGGGAAGATCTGTGTACTGTGGGTGGCACCATTCCCTAGGCAGGGGATCCTGAACTGTATAGGAACTGGGTAGCAGTATGCATGCATTTCCTGGTCCCCTTTTCTGGCTATGGACTTTAGGTAACCAGTTGCTTCAAGTTTCTGCTCTTTGACTTTCTTCCTCTGGTGTACTGTGTCCATTGAAGTTACTTTTGTTAGAATACTTTGTCACAGTAGCAGAAAGTGATGCTAAGACATTAATCCTGAATAAGCCACAGCCTCTCTGGCCTTTAAAGCATTGGAATTACTAGAGAAATACACAAGCCTCCCATCTGGAGATTCTGCTTTGTTTGGTTGGGCAGAGGCCTGCACATCTGTTTTCTTCTCAGCCCATTTGATACACTGGCTATATATTCAGAGTCAAAATGACATGAATGTTCTCAGTATCACTCAGAATGCAGTATCAGCTTTACCTGGGAATTTTCTAGAAATTATACATCTTGGGGCAACCGGAAAAAAAAAATCTGTTTTGACAAGCCCTGTGTATACAGTATATATTCACATTTTGGAGATCTTGTTCAACCCTGAGTTCAGTTGCTTTTGGGGTTATAGGCATTTGGGGAGCATACTTAAGAAACTATGTGAGCACAGGAAAAGGTGTGCATGGAGCAGAAAAACAAGCAAGGTGGAGGAGAGCCAAAGAATCAGCCAAGACCATGGTCTTCCCGAGTGTGTTGGCATGGCATGCTATGAAATCTGCCAAAAGAATTAAAGGCTTAGGGCTGGGAAGAAAACCCCATCTGTAAAATGCTTTCTATATAAGCACAAGAAGCTCAGTGTGATCCCCAAAGCCCACATTAGAAAACCAGGTGTGCCGAATGTCACACGCTTATAATCTCTGTGCTGGGGAGGTGGAGACAGGCAGATTCTGAGGCTTACTGGTCAGCTACCCATGTCTACTGAGAAAGCTGCAGGCCAGTGAGAGAGAGCCCTGCCTCAAAGGAGTGGGTGACCCTTTGATGTGGATACATATGCACATGTACCAACCCCTCCCTCCAAAACAATTTAAAGTCTCCCAAGGACCAAATCAGAGAGGGCAGCAGGAAGGGGTGATGGGACAGAATAGGAACGATGTGTCTTCCTGGAAAGTCAATTTACCAGAAGATGTTTTAGGAAGAAAAAAAGTTAAATTACTGTGCCAATGAGCAATAGGAAACATGACAGTTAGATTAAAGCCAACGGATGTATTAGGGCACAGAATGCCACCTGGTTATACACTGCTGAGGCAGAAGAAAGGACACAGAGTCACTTTACACTTGAATTTGGGAATCTGGACCGAAGCCTTGGTCTCAAGTCCCTCTTCTCACCCTGTGGACTTTTCAATGGAAAACAGAGCCTTTAGTGAGTGAATTAATGAAATGACTAATTCATCAATTGCTTGACAAATCAGACAAATGGTTGAGTTCATACCTTATGCCAAACCTATTATAGAGTCCAGAGAAATTCTTGAAACAAAAATATATGAGTTTTTGCCATGCCAAAGCTCACAGAGTAATGCATGTGTGTGTGGGGGGGGGGAATGGAGATGTTATGAACAGGCTAGAGCATTAACCCAACTACCACACAGATGGATTTGTGGTCGCAAGCTTAAGTGTTCTGAACAAAAACAACAAAGGGACATCAAAGAGCAGGTGACAGGGGATTAACCCTACAGTCAGGTTACAAAGGACTTTTTAGTAAAAATGTCATCTGAAATCTGACTGGAGACCTGTGAGAGGTCTTGTGCCCAGCTTGTATGGAGCAGCCTGGCTGCAGAGTTCCTCCAATCCTCTTGTCCTTGTGTCCTCCCAGCACTGGAGTTACAGCTGCATGTGTGACCATGCCCAGCTTTTAATATGAGTGTGGATGTTTGAACTCAAGTCCTCATGCCTGCACAGGAAGCACTCACACCCTCATACATCTTTCCAGCCCTCTCTCCATTCCTAACTAGAACTCCAAATCCTTGCTAGGTGAAGGGGGCCCTAGAGACATGCCCCTGCCTCTGACTTTCCTCTTGTTACTACTTCTCTAGCCACACTGTCCTTGCCACTCCTCAAGAGCATAACATAAGGCTTCATTACAGAGCTCTGTCTAACCAGACCCTCTGTCTCCTCTTCTACCAGGTCAGCGATGGTTCCCCAGCTCCACTCAAGTACTGCTCCTCATGCATGCCCCACTCAGAATAAACAGATAAATAATACAAATAGGCAAGCAGAAGCATTTTCTGGGTGGAAAATGAAGAGCCACAACACCCAATGTAGGCTTAGGACTATCTGGGTGGTTCAGCAAATGTTTGGAGAGCATTTGAAAGAGGGATGCAAGAAGAGGGAAGGGGAAGGGAGGGGGAAGAAGGGAAGGAAGCCAAGAGGATCTGTTTTAACTCTCTTGTTTCCTTGCTGAAGCATAACTATCATGCCATAAAACATGTAAGCATACACTTTTGTAAGTTTTAGTAACTTTTATAGCAGTACAACCATCACCATGGTCCAGTTTAAAAATTCTGTCAGGTCCAACATTTCTCCTTGCTGACATTCTTTCTGAGCTGGTGTGCCTCCTGCTCATGGCATTAGTCCTCAGTGACCTCTGATCAGATTCCTGACAATAACTTTGCACTTAAATGTTTTAGTTTAGAAGTGGTCATACATTACATTGTCCTTTATACCTAGCTGTTACCACCACAATGTCTGTCATGCTCCTTGTAGGTACATCCATGTACCTACATGCTTTAGCAGCCATTGTTCCTTTTCCTTGATGGATAGTATTCCATTATATGGACATACCACAACTTGTCTGTCCATTCATACATTAATAGATGTTTGTTTTATCTCAAATTTGGGTCTACTTAGATGTTTTCATATAAACTGATTGGTGAGAATATAGGTTCTGAGATCTTTGGAGTAAATACCTAGGAATGAAATTGCTAAGTCATATGATAAGTATATGGGAGAATTTTGGGTTGTTTTGTTGTTGTTGTTTGCTTGTTTTTTTAAGACAAGGTTTTTCTGCAGGTCTGGCTGTCCTGAAACTCACTCTGTAGACCAGGCTGGCCTCAAACTCAGAGATTCACCTGCTTTGGCCTCCCAAATGCTGGGACTAAAGTCAAATGCCAGCACTGCCTAACTGTACATGAGAGATTTTACATCCTTAGTTTGGGTGTTTCCCAGTGAGGTAAGAAAGTGCTCCAAACTGATAGAGGAAAACACGAATAAAACTCTGGGCACCAAGATCATCTCCAAGTCCTAAGTGCACGGCCGGTTCACTACGGCTGTGTTTGATATTGGTTTGTGGCTATATGATGCCTTGTCTGTGGAAGATGTCCAGCCTTCAAACTACCAACTGAGACTGACTATCACCCAATGACTCTGAAGAAGTTTCTTCTTGAATAAAGGTTTGAGTGAGGTGTTCTTGATGAAACTAATTGTGGCAACACTCTGTGAGAAGAAGGGACACATCTTTGGTGACTGAAAGGCACTAACCAAAGGTAAGGGGCTGGCAGTCAGTGGACTTATTCATAGGGTGGAAGAGGGATTCCTAGCCTCTGCCAAGGGTCCTGTCTCTGTGTCACCATTTCCAGCAGAAGAAGTCATGAAGCCTGTACCCCTGTACCCAACAGCTCAGATCCTGCCAAGTTCATCCTGAGAAATCCTGACTTCAGATTTCAAGTCTTGTTTATACTAATGGAGCCCAGCCCCTGTGTGGCCTTGGGTATTATTTAAAGAAGACATCATGCTTGCTCCTGATGCTCCACTTAGCTCTGATTATAAAACCTTCTTTTATAGAGGGATTGACCTCCAAGTGGGAGCCTGAGGAATGGTGTCTCTCAGCCATACTTCTTCACCCACCACAAGAAAATGAAGTGTGCACTGCAGCTCTGTCCTTAGAAATAGTTTGCAGCACAAAATCGGTATTGGTCGCAGGGTATAATTGTGCCTTTAAAAGTCAATTTCTGATGTCCTAACTTAACAACACCCAATTTGAAGAAACAAACCACCAAACAAACAACTCAAACTGCATGCAGAGTGTGTCAGCAATTGGAGTAAATAAACAGTCCCTATGATTAGGTTCCACCTCTGCAAAGAAAAAGAAAACCAAGAGAACAATCAGCGGAGTGAGCAGACAGTTTAGAATGTGGTTGGTGTAATAGAGGTTCTGGCTGAGAAAATGGTACCTGAGGCTGCCTTGCAGGTGTGATGGCCTTGGATATGTGCAATTCCTTGATGACCCCTTGTGGGAATTGATTGATGGCAGTTGGGAGCAGAGAAGAGATCCAGGGCCTCATGGTTAGGGTTCTGAGCCCTGAGGAAGGGCTGCTGGGGGAAAGGGGTCTTGGCAATATTGCTCTAGGACATAGACTGTATCTCCACTGAATGTTGTATTGACAGAATTCCTGATGCTGGCTAATGCAAAAGGAAGAGGGATTCTATTAGCTTAGTTTTAGAGGCTGGAAGCTCAGGATCAGGAGATCTCAAATGACAATTCGTCTTCACTGTCAACTTGCTGAGAGGTAGAGTCATTGGAAAACACACCTGTAACTGAGCTGGGAATTCCCAACCTGAATGCAGACAGAACCATCCCATGGTTTGAGGTGTCAAGATTAATAAAAAGAAGTGGGCTGGGAACAAGTGAGTCCCCTACTGCACACATATCAGACATATTCTGGTCCCCAAACCCAGTACTGCAGCTGTTAAGAATTCCCCATCTGACTGAGCTCATTACTGTAAGATTGGGTATAATGGGAAAGGTGCTGATGTTTGTGCTGCTAATAAGGTTTTATTGGGACCCAGCCACACCCATTTGTCTGAACCTCATCCTTAGTAGCATTCTCACCGCAAAGACAGCATTATGTAGTCAGTACCAAAATGTAATGGCTTCAGAACAGGGGTGGGGAGGGAAAGGAACCATCTGGTCCTTTGCAGAGGAGTTTTCCAACTCCTCTTCTAAAGGAAAAGCCTTGAGGATTTCTGGACACAAAGCTTTTGGAAAGTGGGTGCACAGGAGACTTCTTGGGAAATGAGTGTAGAAACTTGTAGGTGAGGGGCCTTCTGCATTCTGTGACCCTCTCAATGACTAAGACCAGATAGAGATTGGCTTGAAGGGTCTGTGTGGTGACTGACAACTTCATTTTGCATCTTGCTTATTCTCTGCCACCCGCCCATGAAATTCTGGTATATTTACTGATACACGCCTATGAGCACCCTGAAGCACGTGTGTACTCCCTCAGATAGGATCCTCCCTCACTATTTCTGGCCTTTTCATCTGTTCCTACCCATTCCTCAAAGCCCAGCTCTTCATGCAGTGAGCAGGCACAGCTCTGACAAATCTCCAGTAAGGAGTCAAATACAGACAGAAACAAGGAGGCTGCTTTTCTTTGCAGTAAGGGTTGGACCAAGAATATGCTGGGGTATGGGGGCACCCAAACCAGACCCCAACCTGGTTCTTGATCATTGAAGAAGGCTTTATGGGGGTGGATATTATCAGAACTAAATCCCCAAAGAGACCAGAAATGAACCGATATGTCAGATTAGGAGACAGATGATCTTGTATGAAGACGCGAAATGCTCAGAGGCTCATGGGTAGAGAACAGGAGCTAGCAGGGAGGCATGGCATGGGGCTGAAGCACCAAGAACCACAGAGCTTCTGAGCAGCTAGAGTGTCCCTTCACAGGTGGGATAATGATGAGCATCTGTACATGCCCTTGCTGGCATTGTCTCACTGAATCACTTGTACCCTCTGGGGATGGGGACCTAGTTCTCTCATCTCTGGACTCAGGGCACAAGCTGACTGCTACACTCCTCATGGGAGGAGAGCTCAGCTGGCACTTACAGGATATTGGGAAAAGCCAAAACTCTTCCAGATCAAGATTGAGGTTCTCTTGGGCCTCTGCTGATGTGCTTCAGGCCCTGGCCAGGTTGCGCCACCAAGGGCCAGCATCTGCTGGGCCAGCAGAAGAAGGGAAAAGACACCATCAGCATCAAATATTAAGTTAGCAATAGAATCAGGCTGGAGACCATTTTCTCTGCTAAATCCAGTACCCCTTCTCCACTGGGTTCTGAGACGGCAGATCAATGAAGAATTTTGCTGTGTGGCTGATGGCACATCCTCCATCAGGCATGCATATTCATCTTCAAGGAGCTGATCAATTCATCTCAAGACATCATTATTCCAAAACAAAGCAGGGCTGATAAACAACACTCTAATGGTGGCTTGGAGATGATACATCTCCTATGTACAAGTGAGGAAAATCCTAGATACGTAAGTGAGGAAACCCGTCATCCAGATGGTCAATTCACATGTGTTCAAAGATCTGGCAAGAAAAACACAGAGTGCAAAAGCAAACACAGTCTCCCTGAATCCCAAATTCCATGCACTTATCCATGGAAAAGGGATTCTGAGTATAAGGTGTTGCCTAGGAGGCTGTGGCTGGATTGAGAGTCTTGGGTTCTGCCCCATACAATGTCCTCTTAACACTGAAAGCTTTCGTTTGGGATAAGGGGCTCAGTGGTTTTCAAGGCTCTCCACTAAGTTACTATGAGAATAGAAACTAGAATGTAACTTTTACATTTTTACTGGCAACAGCGTGGTTTGAAGTGAGTAGAGAGTATCAGTGCATCCTCCACTTTGCCTAACTGCTTAGCTCCATATCTCTCTTAGTCAGCTTCTCCGTGGCCATAGTCCCATCTGTGATTCTGGCATTGCTGTACTATGGGGTCTGGGCCCACACCAGTTACTAGTTAAAACAGTGGAGACAACTTTCCATGGTCATGTTTAAGGTTTAGTTTTAGAATCTTCATCTCCTGCCTAGGACTGGCCATATTTCAGGAGGTTCTGGGGTGAGACTATTCCTTTGCTAAGAAGAAACCTCATCTGGGATTAAGACAAAGTACCTGTCTCACCTTAGCAGGCATACCACCCAGCTTTCCTTCAGTTCCTCAGACACATTACATTCCCAATACCACAGGGCCTTTGTGCCTGTCTCCTCTTTACCAAAACTACTTTGGTGTGTTTGGCTGCCTTAGAGAAATCTGAGAACTCAATTTCTTTCCCTACCTCCCTTCCTCTTTCTTTCTCTTGGAGGTGATGGTCTACAAGGAAAACCAAGGTCTCACTATATTCTCCACTTATACTGAGGAACAGAGGCCAGGGTGAACACAACATTGCTTCATAGCTGCAATCATTTGTGGGCTGTGGCATCAGATACAGCACAATGGAGGCTGGCTTTCTTCAATTTTAAAAGTCCCAGAATCTCTACCATTACCACCTCCCAGTCCCATTCCCTTCAAGAGAATCAATGCTTTCTTATTCTCCGTGCTGGAACTAAACATCACATTTAAATCTCCATTGTATCATAAAATATGTCTCTTGAGTCCACACCGATTTACCAAATGTATTACTGGCTTTTATGTGTATCTTTTCTGTAAAGATCTATCTTAATCCAATATTGCCTTGTCTCCATTAAGGCACCTCCTTTAAAGATTGTCTCTGTAGAACACTTCTTAAATGCCTTCAGTTTTATCTCCTCTGTTAGCTGGAAAACTTCAAAAACATTGAACAGTGACAACTTCATGAGCATTTACTATGTGCACTGTAACTTACATGGTGGTAAAACATGTGCTTTAGAACACAAGTTGATTGCTAAAAGAACAGTGGTTAAATGAATTTTAACTGTCTCCCATTAAACGGTGGAGTAGAAACAGAGTTGACATGGAGGCTACAAGGTGTCATAAATACCAGGTTCTGCCTATCTCATTGCTCTGCCATCTTGAGTCCTCACTCTGTGCAAAATGCTGTATCATGACGTAGCAGCCAGCTGTGAAAGGAATGAAGACTTCCCTTTAAGGAAGTTATAGACAGCAGCACAGCTGTACACTTCCCAAGAGCCAGAACTTACTTATGGGACTGTGCCTAGCTGCAAGGGAGGGTAGGAAATGTAATCTTTAGTCCAAAAGGCATTGATTCAGAAATCAGACATTTTATTATCATAAGGAGAAGAAAGGGGGTATTTATTTGGGCACTACCAGCAGCACATGCTCCTACAATGAGGCAATCCTAAATGAGACCAGATTCCAAGACTTTTGGACCTATGCTAAGAGCAAGAAACAAGTTGAAAATCAAATCGCCAGAGTGAAAGATAGCTTCGTTTAGAGCAGGGTTCTCTGCCTCAGCCATAACTTAATATGAAACAGCCACAAATGCTTTCATTGTCCTGTCTATGTGGCAGGGAAGACGACATTCTTTGGGTACAGATCTGGTTTCTCTCCAGCAAAGAGGTTTCCCACAGCAGAACTTCCTGGAGGGTGGTGAGTCCTGGGCAGGAGGTGAAGGTAAGAAAAATGAACCTTAAATGAGATGGTGGGAAGCTGTCGCCACCCTGTTAGTTAGTAAGCAGTTTGCCTCCAACTCCACAGTACAGTAATGTCAGATCTACTTCTGGTGAGGGAAGGCGGGGACTCAGGCCTGGCCATGGAGAGGCATGCTGAAAGAGACATGAAGCTTATCAGTTAGGAGAAGGATGCCGAGGACACACTGGTCCTGTCCACTCATGGGGGAGTATTCTGCTTTATGTCTTTTTAAACCAGCCTCAAGTCACCAGTAAGAATTTGAAACCTATATTATAGTTGCTATCCTTGTGTGTGGGGTTAGGCAGAGTTCACATGCCACACTCTCTGGTTCTCTCTGGACTTCCCTCAGTCCTTAAACAGGTAACACCTTCTGCTCTCCCTGGGCCTTTCACACCTTCTCTTTTCCTGTAGCATCTCCCTCTGCCACCTTTGCTTGCACTCTTCTGCTTATCTTGGGATAGCATGTGCTGCTGGTAGTCCAAATAAATGCCCTCTTTCTTCTTCTTATGATAATAAAATGTCTTATTTCTGAGTTAATGCCTAAAGATTGGACTAAGGATTACATTTCCCAGCCTCCCTTGCAGGTAGGCACAGTCCCATGAGTAAATTTTGGCTCTTGGGAAGTGTACAGCTGTGCTGCCATCTATAACTTCCTTAAAGGGAAGCCTCCTTAATGCTCACGCCAGTAAGTTATTCCTGATACACTTTAAAAACTCTTCTGTTAGTCCTTTATTATTATTATTATTATTATTATTATTATTATTATTATTATTATTATCATCATCATTATTATTATTACTGTAACAAAGTCCTCCAAGCCAGGTAACTATATAAAGAACAGAAATTTATTTAGCTAACATTTTGGGATACTGAATGACCAAAGAATATGGTACAGGGTCTGAAATGGACTGTACTTATTTTTATCACTTCACAGTGAGGACACATGTGGGAAAAAAGATGCCATTATGCAGTAGAAGGCCAAAGAGTCTGGGCTCCTATGATTTTTAAAATTTTTTTTATTAATTTATTCTTGTTATATCTCAATGTTTATCCCATCCCTTGTATCCTCCCATTTTCCCATTATTCCCCTCCCCTATGACTGTTCCTGAGGGGGATTACCTCCCCCTGTATATGCTCATAGGGTATCAAGTCTCTTCTTGGCAATCTGCTGTCCTTCCTCTGAGTGCCACCAGGTCTCTCCCTCCAGGGGACATGGTCAAATGTGGGGCACCAGAGTATGTGAGAAAGTCATGGCCCAGCCGTTAAAGGCTAGGCTCACAACCATAAATATGGGCTCCTATGATTTTAATGACCTAAGGATCTCTCACCAGAATCCACCTCTGAAGAAGTCAGAGCTTCCAACATGTGATGCTTTAGGGAGAAACGGGATCCAAAAGAGGAACTCCTTGCTTATTGCACTTAACACGTTGCAGGTATGCACACTCTGTTTTGTTTTTTTGAGACAGGGTCTCTCTGTGTAGCCTTGGCTATCCTGAACTTGCTTTGTAGACGAGACTGGCCTCAAACTCACAGCAATCCACCTGCCTCTGCCTCCTGAGTGCGGGGATTAAAGGTGTGCGCTACCACACCTGGCCTGCACACTCTGTTTTATTGTTTGACCTGTATCTGTGCATACCACAAAGACGGGAACTAGGTCATTGGGGAAAAAATGGAAATCAACTTTTCTCATGCCCAGCTGCTCTTTCAATCTCAACACTGGGAAGGTGGAGACAGGTAGATTCCTGGAGTTTGCTGGCCAGCCGGCTTCACCTAAGCAATGGGTTCCACACCAAGTGAGAGACTCTATTTCAAGCAAAACAGAACTACTTTAGGTGGACAACACTGGAGGAAATGACATTTGAGGTTGTCCTCTGGCCTTTGCACATACACACACAAAGAAAGAACAATTTTAGACTTTCACTGATGATTAAAAATGTCCATAGTTTAATGCCTATATTCTTCTTGGCTGGTGCCTTAGTTTGAGGAGGACCCTAGGACACAGATCTGCCTGTTATAAAGTTCTTCTTGTAGGTTTCCAGGAACTTGCAGGTCCTACTATTTCCTTATTCTTCCATGTTACTCTCGCCTAAAGTCTCAATAGGATGTTCTCTCCTCTGACCCACTTTTTTGGTAAGTAAAGTTTTTCATGGTATGTACCCTTGGACTAGTGTTTTGATATAAGTGAGTATATACCGTTTGTCTCTTTTTGCTTCTGGGTGAACTCACTCATTATGATAATTTCTAGATCAATCCATTTGTCCACAAATTTCAGGAATTCCTTGTTTTTAATAGCTGAGTGGTATTCCATAGTGTAAATGTACCACAGTTTCTTAGTCCATTCTTCTACTGAGGGACACTTAGGCTGTTTCCATGTTCTGGCTATTATGTATAAAGCAGCTATGAACGTGGTTGAGCATATGTCCCTGTTGTGTGGTAGGGCATTATCTGGGTATATTCCAAGGAGTGGGATAGCTGGGTCTTGAGGAAGCTCTATTCCCATTTTTCTGAGAAAGCGCCAGATGGCTTTCCAAAGTGGTTGTACTAGTTTGCATTCCCACCAGCAATGAAGGAGTGTTCCTCTCTCTCCACATCCTCGCCAACATGTGGTGTCATTTGAGTTTTTGATCTTAGCCATTCTGATGGGTGTAAGACGGAATCTCAGTGTCATTTTGATTTGCATTTCTCTGATGACTAACGAGGACGAGCATTTCTTTAAGTGTTTCTCGGCCAAGATCTAGCCAACGAACATGATATTCTCCACCGTTGAGTGGAGAGTGAGATCTGACTCTCACACGAGCTCTGGTGCCCCTTTTCTGACCACTTCCCCTGGATGGGGAGGCCTGGTGGCACTCAGAGGAAGGATAGCCAGTTACCAAGAAGAGACTCGATATTCTAAGAGCATATATAGGGGGAGGAGGTCTCCCTCAATCACAGACATAGGGGAGGGGAGAAGGGGGGAAGTGGGAGGGAGGGAAGAATGGGAGGAAACAGGGGAAGGGCTAACAATTGAGATGTAATATGAATAAAATAATAAAATGAAAAAAAAAAAACCATGGCATTCAGAAAAAAAAACATTAAAAAAAAATGTCCATAGTGAGGAAAGCTAAATTAAGGAACAAATCACATAATGCAATTTTATTTTTGTTAAGTAAAGATTCATTTATTGTGTTGGCTACATGCATTGTTGTTAGTTTTCAACAGTGGTTGAGACCCTGACCCTAGCCTTCTGGAAGTCTCCAGTGATGGGGTCTCTAACAGGCCCAAGCATTGCACATAGGTTTTGCCTTTCCTTCTCCCTTGTCGAACCATTAGATTGCATTCCTAAAGGTAGCCACAAAGGCTCATTCCCTTATTTGGTCACAGACTCTGAGACAAAACATCAAGATCCAACAATCAAAATCCATTATTTGGCTAACATGCCCAGTGAAGGCCTACCTTCTCACCCTAACACAGATTTCCTCCTTTGTCCTTTAAAAATCCACTCCTGCAGAGACACCTGCTGCTTGCTGTCTGCTTTTGCCAGATCTAGAGGCAGAACCCTGTCCTGCTTAACCATCAGGGATAATAAATCTGATGTGCTGAGAATTTGGTGTTTGAGTGTGTTTTGTCTCAGCTTTGAGGGCACCACCCCCTACACCCAATATGCCTGTGTGCTTATCTCAGGCCTTAGTGCTTCCCTAAAGCTGTCTTCCTGTCCGTCCAGTATTTCCAATACCCCTCCCCCATGAGAGGCTGATCAGCCTAAGACTTCCTTTCTGTTTATCATTCCACTAGCTGACTTCCTCATAACCACTATCGGACAAACTACATTCTTTTTGTTATTTACCATTGTCTTCTCTACTCTAGTGTCGGCTCCACAAGAAGAGAGACCCAGTTTCTCTTGCCCCTGGTGGAACATCACCTTTGAAAATTATTCCCATCACAGAATAGATGGTTAACAGGTTCTTGACAGAACCAGGCATGGTGGTACATGCTTAGAATCGCAGTGCTCAGGAGGCTGAGGCAGGAGAGCCACAAAACCAAGACCAACCTGGGCTACACACTTGAGACCCTGAATCAAAATTCCAGGGCTGGCAGCGTAGCTCAGTGATTGAGCTCTTGCCCACCATTTGCAATGCCCAGGGTTCCACCTCAGCACTGAAATAAAAGCAGATGAATAAATAACTATGTGAATGAAGAAGTGGGTGGATGTGCCCTGCACCACGCCACCCACAGCAGAGAATGCCACAGCGAGGCAATACATCTTTCATATCGTTGCTTTGTGATTCTTTCCTTCTCATTCCCCCACTGGGCCCTGTCCCATTTGAAATTCTCTGGAGTTATGAGACTAGCATTCATTTCAATGTACCAAAGCCTTCCTCCAGGCTGCTCTTTTGCCATAGTGCCGAGTAATTATCTTCTAAGCTCTATGATGGCTCCAGTTTTGATTAAATGCTTTCCTGGCTTTTAACATTCCGAGCCTACCGATTAGGCTGTGCCCTGCCATGGCATCAGCCGGTGCAGTGATTGACTGAGACGAACCTTGTCCCTTTCTTATTTGCTGTGATTTCCTTGAGCATTTTGATCCAGGCAAGGAGTATGACATTATTGATTTGCTCTGCTCCACTCACCAACGGCCTCATCTGCAAGAGCTGGGATCTTTATGGCTTCAATAATTTCCCGTAGTGCAGAGAACTCTTTTGTATTTTTGCTTGGCACTTTGCAGTTCTGTAAATTTTTTATGGACTCTGAGGTTAAGTTTTGTCCCCTGCTTCCACATTCATCAGGATGCTGGCTTGGGCTCTAAGCAAGTACATGACCTTTCTGTACCCAGGTGTGTCCCACTCCACCCTGATATGTTAGAGAGGGAGGTAGAAATAAAGAGAAGGACTGAAGGAAGGAGAGATAGACAACAGGAGAGAGGCAGAGAATATTCTAGAATTGCTTATGTTTTATATGTCTTACTGAGGAAGATATAAAAGAAATAACCCAGAAAGCTTTAGTGACTCCCCTAAATTAACACAGCCAATAGGTGGGTAACTCTCTTGACTCTGGGATAGTCACTGATGATATTCACCAAAGTGTTTTTTCCTCTCCTCCTGGGTACAAACTAGGATCACTCTTCTCTTTCTCCATAGAGTCACATGACTTTCTGTAGCTAAGAGGGAGTGGATTGCAGCATTTCTAGATGGAAACCTTTAAGAGCACCTGAGTGACAGAGTAATTATGTCACCCTCCAATGGTAGAGGATCCCTCCACATGTAACTGTGAAAGAGGACAGTGACCCAAGAAAGTCATGGAAGGTGAATGGGCAAATCTGTCACTTTCAGCACTGAGCTTTGGAGACAGCCAAGCTTGGTGGTGCACATCTGTAATAAGAGCACCTGTGAGGCTGAGGCAGGTGAATTGCAAGTTCAAGGCCACATAGGGAGACCTTGAATACAATGAAGCAGAGTGAAACAAAACCACCCAACCACCACCACAAATGAAGATCTGGAGCTATTTGTTACCACAGCATACCCTAGCTCATCCTAATGGGTACAGTCCAGGGCATCCACAGATGATGTGCACGTCTTGGGACCTTAGATGGATAACCTGGAAGACTGGGGCAAGGAGAGAACTGGAAACTATAGTTATTTTAACACCAGATTTTCCATCTATAGCTTTGTTTAGAACAAGAATCAACAAAGGTATGAAACAAAGTTAAGCCTAGTTTGCTAGGAAAATAAATCATTTCCACCACGTCTTTTAGCTTCCTCTCAGGCTCAGGTCTCCACATCTCCCCATTAGCTGCTCTGTGCTTGTTTCACTCATCTTTTCCTTCTGCACACATCTTCATTTGCTCATTCACTCATTCACCATGGTGAACTTTATTCATGTTGTGAGAGCCAATCAAAATCTTTTCTGTCAGAGGCTGTTCTGATACCCCTTTCTTCTAAAAAAAAAAATTAGCTCTCCTTTTCTCTGTGCCCATGACAGGCTGGACTTCTTTGTCAGTGGAGCATTTGGTTTCTAGGTTCACACGTTCGTCTTTTTCATGAGACTGTGCCATTCCTCAGTCCTTCCATTTGTTGGGAGCTTAGGTGCCCACCTCACAGGCTGTATCTGTTGCATGTGTGATAAATGGTGGAGTAATTCATGTCGGTTCAATCTTGTTATTATTCCCTATCTTGCATCCAACATCCCGGAACTAGGATCTTCAAAATTTATTAAACCATTTTAAATAATTCCATGTCTAACCTAGAACATTTTTCAAAAGAGGTTATATTATTTTTTCCAAAAATAAGACCATGTTAATACATAATACTTGCAACCTTATTTTTTAACAATAATTATACTTTGGACAGCTTTCTGGTATTTTATGTGTTTATATTACACTGTCAGTTGTTGTTATGCTTTTTTTTTTTTTGAGACATGGTCACACTTTGTAGGCCTGGCTGCCATAAAGTTTTTTATATAGCCCAGGCTATCCTCAGCTTCCTGAGTGTTGGGATTATAGGCATGAGCCACCATGCCTGTTTCATTTAATAATTTTCAGGGCTGCATAAACATCTGCTGTATACAAATATAAATATAAATAATTCAGCAATTTCCTATGACTGCTCATTTAGACATTTTCTACATGTTTTCTATTTTGACAAATAGTTTAAATATGTGGTGACATCTCCTGCAGACAGATGTTCCTCCTTTATCATTTTTCCCATAGGTTTTTGATGCATAGTGATTGGATCAAAGGATACGAGTCAGTTAAATGGTCAGATCTAGAGCTCTAGGCCTTGACTGAATGTTTTGTAAGTGTTTAATATACAGACTTATCTGGGCAGGCTATGGTAGAAGGGGAACTATTTAACATCTCTGTTTACCTGGACCAGGAGAAGGAGACCCCATGGATATTCTAATATGTCTGAAGGAAAAGGCCCATGAAGACTGCTTTATTGAGGGGAGCAAAGGCCACTTAATGAGCCTACCTCCTTATAGGCCTTAGAGTGTGATTGTAGCCAGCGGGGATGTCCTCCTTCTTGTTGCGTTTCAAACATAATAAATTGTGCATGCCCTCATTAGCTCAGAGGCTGGGACATAACAAGATGCGGGCTGTCCAGCAATATTCGTCATTCCTCCAACTACATCAGCATCATTGATCTGTCCAAGCCACCCAAGTCGGCCAAGCCTTCTGGTGGCTATTTCTCTGCTCAGCTGTCTTTCTTCCCACACTTATGTTCAAGCATAAACCCAGCTTTTTGTGTTGTGTTCCTCAACCACATTTGACATAATCCATATTTTCCACTTTAAATATTTATAGCAAACTTGGAGAGAAAACATTCTCTTTTCAAGTGGCCTTCTAATTTCATTTCACAGTGAAGGTCAGAACAGTGAATGCTCTCTGCAGGGACAATTCTCTCTTCATTTTCGTCAGCATCAAGGATAGAATCCTTTAACGCAACCTCATCCTCTGAGCTCCTCTTCATGGTCTTCCAAATGCTCCTTCTGACAGGAGAAATGGTCCAGAAGCCAGTCTCTAATAAAGAATAAAATATGGAATGTTACATTGCATAGTTTTTATGGCTATAAGAATTACAAATCTGCAGCAACTTCAGAATATAATGTAAAAGTATTCAGAGTACACAGAGGCCACAGTTACCCACCATCCAGATAACCATGTTTAGCAGATTGGTGTCTAACCTTTAGCACTTTCTTTAAAAGGGGATTATATCTAACATACATTATAGTTCATGTACTGTTTTGGAACCTTCTTTCTCTAATTATAATGCCATTGGGCTCTTGCTCTGGACACGCCTCGGCTGCATTGTCCTTGTGGGTAAGACACTGAGTGCAGTGCAGAGGGGAGGAGGGCAGATCCTCAAGGAGTGAGAGTGAATACTGGCCACAAAGACCATTTTCTTTATCTACCCTGCAGATGGGCTTTATATAATTTTAGATGATAAGTTTCTGGAAATGACAGCTTTCTTGGGAGTGTTTTCCTGTCTGGATTGTTGACAGGCTCATTTAGATGAACTCTGATGGGCATGCTGATGGGACACACTTGTACTTTATCAGAAGGCTTCCTATACAGCGATGTTAGAAGAAGTGTGATCCGGGAACCAGGTTTATAGTTATCCACTTATGACCTTCAGGGCAAGGCAGGATATAAAGTCTCCCACCAGGGTTAGAGACAGGACCCAAGTCTGTTTCCTCTGACCAGTAATTACAGTCCTGTTGCTCCACCTCTTTTACAAGCTGCTGATTAGGAGGGCAGGGTCCATCCTAAAGGTCCTCTGACCCTGCTGACATCCATCAAGCTACTCAACAGTAATTGAATTGTGAGGTCTTTCTTGTCTTCAAGAGTGTACGTGTGTATATCAGTTGCAAGATAAATTTTAATGGCCATGTAAAATCCTGTTGTACATAAGCACAAAATGTAGTTAGCCAATGTGCTATCACTAGGCATCTAGGATCTTTCCACTACTTTGTTATTATCTTTAAAAAATTCTTTAAATGGATTAGTGAGATGGTTCAGCAAGTAAAGACACTTGTTTTCAAGCCTGATGATTTGAGGTCAATGCTTGGGAGCTTCACGGTGCAAAGATTCCTGCAGGTTGTCAGTGCACTTTTGAACCCATGCCTCCCTCACGCCATAATACCCAATGCAATAAAAAAAATTCTTTGAGATCTTAAATGCTTGGCGTCTCTTCTCCAGGCAGACACACTCCTCTAATTTCTTCCATTTAAATTTCTTGATGCAGGTCAGCTGGGGACAAAGGACATGAGCTTTAAAAAACCCTTTGACTTAATTTACCCACAAGTACAGAAACGGTCTGTTCACATGAGCAATGATAAAGTCTATGCCTTTATTACATCACCAGTTATGAGTATTAGGACTCTAAATTTTCAACCATCTGATAGCAGAGGGAGGAAAAATGAAACAGTTATTACTTTGCTGTCTCGTTTCAACAATATATCCCATTAATTAATTAATAATTAATAATTAAGTTTAAATGTTTATTAAACATTCATTTTCTGTTTTGTGAATGTGCATATTCACATGTCTTGCCCATCATCTCCATTGGTACCCTTAGGGATGCTGACATTTTAAATGGTAAAAAACTGATGCTGCAAGCACTGCTCAGTGCTTCTTTCACCCTTTAATGCTGTCTTCTTCTGCTGTACGGATTTAAATTTTTATGTAATAAAATTCATCAGTGCTTTTCCCTGAGTGATTTCTGACTTCCACTTCTACTTTCCAAATACAAAACAAACTTCTTTTATACAGTTTTACAAAGGTTTCCATTTGTTTACTATTTATATACACATGCAAACAATATGAAATTTGTTATAAATCATGAGGTAGGGATCTCACTGTGATTTGTCACATAAAGCTAGCTTATCTACCCAACAATTTAAAATATATGAATCGCTTTTCTTGCTGATTTGAAATGCCTAGGGTGGCTTTTTGTTTAATGTTTGTTTTCATCAAGGTCTCTGGTAGACTAGTTTGGACTTAGACACTCTCTGTAGCCAAGATTAGCTTTGTATTTCATTCTTCCTGCTTCTGCTGTCCACACACTGGACTTGTAAGCATGTCCAGCCACATGCAGCCATGCCTAGTCTTTATACCACCTTAGACGGATTTTTTTGGTTAACTTCCTTTTCAGAAAATCTCTGATTATATTCAATTATATATTCTTATGGATGAAATTTAATAGGCAGCAAATAAAGCTGAAAATACATTAATGAGAACTACCTTGTATAAATCGGTGGACCTAGCATAAGAAAATACAGTTCCCACTTATCCATCTTTTATATCCTTCTTGTACTTTGACACGGCATAGCTTATACACATTTTTATCTAAGCTTATTCCTAGGTAACCTTTACTTTCATTGTGATCAGAGTTTATTATAATTTTGCTTCACTGTTAGCTGTCCATGACCCACAGCAAAACTGTCAGTCTTGTGTGTTCATTGTATACTTGGCATTGTGTTTAAAGATAATTTGGCAGTTATAGCCAATGCCATTGCAAAGACCGAGCTCAAAGCCACATTACTGTACTTCAAGGTCATTTGGTTGCATCATAAACAGGAATAACACCTGTGGATGGGGTTGGGTCAGTGGTCCAAGACTTACTAGCATGTGAGGTCATGAGTTGGATCCCCAGCACTACAGAAAACAGAGAAACAAAGTAAAACAAAGAACCACCCCCCTCCACACACACACAAGATCTTATATACCTCAGGCTGGTATTGAACTTGTAATGTAGCCTACTATGACGTAAGCTTCTGATCCTCACCAGGACTCTAACTCATGGTACAGAGATTATTGCCATATACTACCATTCCCACTCTGTTCTGAAATAAAACCTAAGGCTTCCTGCATACCAGACAAGCACTCTACCACTGTGCTCTATCTCCAGGCTACTTCCTCCAAAACTACTTTAAAAACCTGGTGTTGCAGAGTGGAAGGACTCTTACAAGGCCCAAGCTTGATCTCAGAGCAGAAGAAAGGGCATCAACTATGCAGATTCACGTGGAAGCACCACAAGTATAAGAACTATGTGGCTCAGAAGGTTCACCAAAGATGAGGGTATTAATTTCATTTGGCGGGATTTGTTGTTGTTTGTTTGATTTGATGTTTTTGCATTTTATGATGCTTTCACATCTAAAGACCTTGCTAAACAAGCAGGAAGTACACTTCCCAGAGCTACCTGGATTCTTGAGAACCCAAACCCCTTCAGCAACTTTTCCTATGCAAGCCAATTAACTACACCCAAATGCCTCCCTTAGCAGGCTTGTACACCACAGGCCAACTTCCCTTGTCCCCATCACAATCAGACCATTTACCAGGCAAACCAAGAGAACCCCACACCACAGACTCTGCTGTAGTTATTCAGCCAGCCAGTCCTAAGCCTGGGTAATCATCCTGCCTCATCATTTCTCCCTACAGAGAACATATTGAGATATGTCCTTCTCCTGCCTCTTCTCCTACCACACCCATCTTCTGACCAATATGTTATATTTGGGGTCATATGTGTTTCCTCATATATATGTTTCCCCACATGGCATGGAGATGCCCCTCCTCTTGGGAACTGTGAGTAGAAGTCTTCTCATGAGCTGTCATCTTTGTTGGCCTCACTGAACCTATATGACAACCCAGCCTGCATTAAAAAACAACAGCTTTATAAACCATGCAGAATAGACTGACTGTTAGAGGAATCAGCCAGTCCTGGGTTTTGGTGTCAGATAGTCTTGAGATTCAATAAAACTGCCTGACTTGCTGGCTCTGTGACTTTAGACAAGTGTGTAACTCTTCTGACACTCTATGTCTCTGGGGTGTAGTGTCTGAAGGGAGGACTTGATGAAATTCATTAAGCTGGTAGGTAGCTGAACACCTGGGACTCCAACCTGAATGAACTAAAACACAAAACCTGCACTCTTGACACCGCAGACCACATTACCCTTCATCTTGTCACCTCCTAAAGCCCTGTGGGGGCCTGCCTACCGTGCAGAGTCCCTGACTGCATCACCCAAGGGGTGCTCTAGAGTATGAGAGGTAGAAGGCATAAGAAAACATAGGGGGTCCTAATGTAAAAGATGCTTTCCATCCTCATCCATGGTCCTCACAAGTCAGTCTTATGAACTGAGTAGAGTTAGTACAAAGCCAAGGATGCCCCTACCTACCCAGGACTTCATGGCACACACCAGAAGCCTTCCTGAACAAGCGAGTCACAGAAGCATAGTCACTAGGGGCGTGGCTTACTTCAACACATTCAAAACAAGGGCTCTACTACTCGAGTTCCGTCTTCTGCCCTTCTCTTCCAAATCTACTTCATAAGCCCAAGGCCTGGGTCGCATCCCTGTATCATCCTTGATGCCATGGCTTGGGGACCCTCTCTGCTCTTGTGTGGTGCAAGGAGAGAAAGAGCCCATGTAGTTTTTCTACATACGCACATCCCATTTATCTGGAGTCTGCTTGCTGCTTGCCTCAGAAGTAGCTAATAAGTACTTTTATAAAAATCCTAAAAAAGAAAGGAAATTTGAAAAAATGAATTCATAATCACAACCTCATATAAGCCCCAAAGCAAGCCTGTAAGTGAGTGACATTCATCACAAATCAGAAAACTGAGACCCAAGACAGAAGTCTTACTCAGGATTACTCATCTGAGAAATGGTATTGTTATTACTTGAAGCTGTATCTGCCTGATTTTTTTGTGAGATGTGGTTGTTCAGGTTAGGATCTCACGTACTAAAGTCATTATCATTGAGCACCACCTTGGATGATGATGGTAGTGATGATGATGATTTAACCTTACAGATCTTTTGTTTATATATTATGGTTTCCAATTTTATTTTTATGGGTTTCCTGTGTGTTCTGAAAGGTGAAGTAGATACAAGCTGCCAACCATAACCCAGAGGCTATTCACAGTTGAAACAGCTCACAAAAGATAAAATGATTTTCTCCAATGGAGTGTCACTGGGTACACAATCCACACTTAAGGGCAAGCCCCATGCTTGGCAGTAGGAGGCCAACATGGAATGAACTAAAGTGGGATATTTTTGGAGACTTTTTTGGTCATCTCAAATGATTTGTCTGGACCTTGGGTTCCTTTTTCAAAAAAGAAAAGTATTTATTTTGTGTGCATCTGTGTTTGCCTCCATGTGTGTCTATGCACCACGTATGTGCCCGGTGCTACCAATGCTACAGAAGTGTTGGATACCCTGGGGCTGGAGTTACAAACAGTTGTGGTTGTGAGCCATCATGTGGCTCCTTGGACTTGTGCCCTGGTAGTCTGGGGATACAGCCATTTCTCTGCTCAGCCATTTTCCCTAGCTCTGACCTTGGATTTTTGATTCTCCTGCCTCTACCTTCTCACTGCTGGGGTAGTGGGCATGCACCCACATGCCTAATTTCTAGTGCACTTCTTTCTCCTGTTGTGGATTGAACCCACTCCATCACTAAGCCACACCTCCAGCCTAGTGCCTGCTTGATTTGGGCTGCTCTGCCCTCCTTTTGAGGCTCACACCCTGGCATTAATTTGCTCTGCTTGGCTATTTGTTGGCAATCTTTTTTATTACAAGCCATTAATTCCTAATACTACAGGTAGCATAGTGTGTGCACTGTTTATCCTATTGCTTACTGTCCGGCTTGTTCAGGGCACCTGCTGGGATTCTCCATGTTGTACTTGGGCTGGAAAGCCTGCCATGACCCTGAAGCAGCCCACCCCAAAACATAAGAATTAATGCTGTATTTAGGAAAATATCTAATAATGCCCAAACACAATGAATTATACTGATCAAGCACTCCCTAGATACAACCTATAGTGTAGCTTAGAGGAAGAGATCAAATTCATCAGTAGAGGAAGACACACTGTGCAGCACATTGCTATACTACCTGCAATCGAGAGTTCCGTGTTATTCGGACTAGTAGGTGTTCTCTGGAGCTAAGGCAGATACTTGTACCAGAACACTAGATACTTGTACTAGCCAGCACAAAGCCATCTGTGTGTCTACTCAAATTCTTTGTTCATAAAGTCAGAGGGTCCCAAGGGCTGACCCTAGGAGTGGTTCCAAGGCTCACTGTTGCCCCTGCTGTGTGGAGAACAAGCCTCTCTGGGTGGCTGCAGCAGCAACACTACGCATGTTAATGTATAGGAAGCATCAGGCCCAGAAGTCAAGGACCCCGAAGCCTTTCGTTTATGTCTGACCTCAAGGGGCTCTTAGTCATCAGAGACAAAGCCACAAAATCACATCAGAAAGGACACCAGGTCCAGAGCCTGCAGAACATATGGTGGAGCAGATTAAAAGGCCAAGGGGAGGGGGGAAGGCCAAAAGAGATTTCCTGTGCTAAGGTGACTGGCTCCTTTGCGTGGCTTTGCACCTATGGCTGAAGTCACTTCCTCTTAGTCAAAGGCTGAGGACCCCAGAGGCCAGAGCAGACAAGGAGTCAGGAGAAGGGCTGAATTACATCTTGTGACTTGGCTGGTTTGAGGCTTTTGGAAGAACAATAATCAGTGAGTTCTAAGAGTTCCAGAGAGAAAAGGACATCAGCAGGACACATCACTCAGATGTGGTTTGGACTTGACCATGAAGATCTTCTGACAAATCCTCAATAGCAACAGTTTCTTTAGTCCCAGGTTGTTCACAATAGGCATCTTTGAGACCCATCTCACCTCCCTTCTGAGGTCCCCAAGCCTCCTCCTTCTTTCCCCTGAGTCTCTGCACCTTTCCCCTATGGTAATTCTCCTCCCCGCCAGGCTAAGTCTTTCTTCACACTGCCCCATTAAATCTTTAAAACTGGCCATAAACTGCAGCTCAGGGAAAGCAGTGTAGTGCAGAGGTTCAGTGCACAGATGCAGAGGCCAGAAGTGCTGCCCATGGTTTCCAGAAGATCCATAAAATGAAGTAGGCTGAATGGAGGCTCCTAAAGGTAGCAAGAATCCATGCCCAGAATCTTCTACTGTTGTCTGGCATGGTAATGTTTTTGAAGGTGTTGTTAAGAAGCTGGAGATGAGGAGGGCTTTCCACGTTACCTGGGTGGACCATGGTCTGGTTAGTTTTGGTCAACATGTTGCAAACTAGAGACATCTTGTAAAAGGAAGCCTTAGCTTGGCGATTGCCTCCATCACAGTGGCCTGTGGACATGTCAGGTACCTCTCTCTTCTTTTTCCCTGTATCCTCTCTCCCCTACCCATCAGAAAAAGGAGCCCGTCCCCATATCCCAGCACATCAAATCGCATCAGGACCAAGCGCATCCTCCACCATGGTGGCCTGGCAAGAGAACCTCTCCAGGGGGAAGTGATAAAAAAGCATGCAAGAAAGTCCTTTTCAGAGATAGCCCTTGCTCCCTTACTAGGGGACTCATGTGAGGACCAAGCTGCACATCGGGTTTATCTGTGAGTTTCAGCATTTGTTTCAATCCATTGCTGAGTGGGGCCTCTGACAGGGCAGCTCTGCTAGGCTCCCATCTGCAAGCATAGCAGAGTGTTCTGATGCAGAGTGGCACTCTTGCATGGTGTGGCCAGGCATTTATTGGACATTCCTTCAATCTCTGCTCTTTCTTTATCCATGCACATCTTATAGACAGGGTAGATTTAGGGTCAAAGTTTTTGTGGGTGTGTTGGTGTTCTCTCCCTCTGCTAGGAGTCATGTCTGGCTAGAGGGTGGCCTCTTCAGTCTCTGTGTCTGACACTAGTAGGGGTCTCACCTAGAGTCACCCCCATATTCTCCCAGGAGCCTACCCTGTCATAGGTCTCCAGTCTTTCTCAGTGATTTCTCAGGCCATGGTTTCTCTCCTCTCTGCAAGCCCTCTGTCCTCCTGCTGCCCCTTCCCCACATCAGATCCCTACACCCATTTCTCTCAGCACCCATCTCCTAACCTGTTCCTTCTCTTCAAGCACATCCTCTGTCTATTCTATTTCCACTTCTCAGTGATATTCATGCATCCTCCCTTGGGACTTCCATGTTATATAGCTTCTTTGGGTCTGTATGGTTATCCTGTAATTTATGGCTAATATCAGCTTATAAGTGAGTACAAACCATGTGTGTCTTTCTGGGTCTGAGTTACCTCACTCAGGATGATATTTTCTAGTTCCACCTGTTTGCCTGCAAATTTCATGATTTTCTTGTTTTTAATGGCTGAGTAGTATTCCATTGTGTAAATGTACCACAGTTTCTTTATCCATTCTTCACTTGAGAGACATCTGATTTTTTTTCCAGTTTCTGGCTATTACAAATAAAGCTGTTATGAACATAGTTGAGCAAGTGTCCTTGTTGCATGGTGGAGTATCTTTTGGGTATATGCCCAGGAGTGGTATAGCGGGGTCTTGAGGTAGTACTATTTCCAATTTTCTGAGATGGTGCCAGATTGATTTCCAAAGTGGTTGCACAAGTTTGCACTCCCACCAACAATGAAGGCGTATTCCCCTTTCTCTACATCCTTGCCAGCATATGCTGTCACTTGAGGCTTTGTTCTTAACCATTCTGACAGGTGTAAGATGGAATCTCAGGGTTGTTTGATTTGAATTTCCTTGTTGACTAACAATGTTGAACATTTCTTTAAGTGTTTCTCAGTCATTCAATATTCCTCTGTTGAGAATTTTGTTTAGCTCTGTACCCCATTTTTTAATTGGATAATTTAGTTTGTTGGTGTTTAATTTCTTGAGTTCTTTATATATTTTGGATATTAGCCCTTTATCAAATGTAGGATTGATGATGATATTTTCCAAATATGTAGGCTGCCATTTTGTTCTGTTGACAGTGTCCTTTGCCTTACAGAAGCTTTTCAGTTTTAAGAGTTTCAGTTTCAACATTTACTAATTGTTGGTCTTAGAGCCTGAGCTGTTGGTGTTGTCTCCAGGAAGTTGTCTCCTGTGCCAATGAGTTCAAGACTCTTCCCCATTTTCTCTTTTAATAGATTTAGTATTTCTGGTTTTATGTTAAAGTCCTTGATCCGCTTGGACTTGAGTTTTGTGCAGGGCAATAAATATGGATCTATTCGCATTTTTTTCTACAAGTAGACATCGGTTAGACAAGCACTATTTATTGAAGATGCTGTCCCATTGTATGATTTGGATTCTTCATCAAAAATCAAATGCTCATAGATGTGTGCATTTATTTCTGGGTTTTCAATTAGATTCCATTGATCCACCAGTCTGTTTCTATGGTAGTACCATGTAGTTTTTATTACTGATGCTCTATAGTATAGCTTGAAATCAGTGATGGAGATTCCTCCAGAAGATCTTTTTATTGTACTGGGTTTTTAAAAAGCTTTTCCATGGTTTTGTTTTTCCATATGAAGTTGAGACTTATTCTTTAAAGGTCTGTAAAGAATTGTGTTAGAATTTTGATGGAAATTGCATTGAATCTGTAGTTTGCTTTTGCTAAGATGGCCATTTTTACTATGTTAATACCAATCCATAAGCTTGGGAAATCTTTCCATCTTCTGATATCTTCTTTATTTATTTCTTCATTGACTTGAAGTTCTTGTCATACAGGTCTTTTTGTTCTTTGGCTAGAATTACAGTAACATATTTTATATTGATCATGGCTATTGTGAAGAGTGTTGTTTTCTTAATTTTCTCCTCAGCCCATTTGTTACTTGTATACAGGAGAGCTACTGTTTGTTTGTTTTTTTTTTAAAGTTAATTTTGTATCCAGCCACTTTGCTGAAGGTGTTTATCAGCTGTAGGAGTTTCCTGGTAGAATTTTTGGGGCCACTTATGTGTGCTACTATCATATAATCTGTGAATAGCAATACTTTGATTTCTTCCTTTGCAATTTGTATCCCCTTGATCTCCTTTAGTTGTCTTATTGTTCTAGCTAGGACATCAAGTGCTATATTGAAAGATACAGAGAGAGTTGGCAACCTCATCTTGTCCCTGATTTCAGTGGAATTGTTTTAAGTTTCTCTCTATTTAACATGATGTTGGCTATTGGCTTGCTGTATTGCCTTTACTGTGTTTAGGTACCTGCCTTATATCCCTGATCTCTCCAAGATGTTAAACACAAAGGAGTGTTGGATTTTGGCAAAAGCTTTTTCATCATCTAATGAGATGACCATGTGCTTTTTTCTTTCAGTTTATTTATATGGTGGATTATGTTGATGGAATTTTGTATGTTGAACCATGCCTGCATCTCTGGGATGAAGCCTATTTGATCATAGTGGATGATATTTTTGACGTATTCCTGGATTCAGTTCATGAGTATTTTATTGAGTATTTCTGAGTCAATGTTCATAAGGGAAATTGATCTGGAATTCTCTTTCTTTGTTGGGTCTTTGTGTGATTTAGTTATCGGGTAACTGTGGCCTCACAGAATGAGTTTGACAATGTTCCTTCTGTTTCTATTTTGTGGACTACTTTAAGGAATATTGGTGTTGGCTCTTCTTTGAAAGTCTGATAGAATTCTGCACTGAAACTATATGGCCCTGGGCTTTTTTTGGTTGGGAGACTTTTAATGACTACTTCTATTTCCTTAAGGCTTATAGGTCTATTTAAATTGTTTACATGATCTTTCTATAACATTGGCAAGTGGTATCTATCAAAAATAATCCTTTTTATTTAGATTTTCCAATTTTGTGGCATACCTAATGATTCTTTGGATTTACTTGATATCTGCTGTTATGTTCACTTTTTCATTTCTAATTTTGTTAATTCAGATAGTCTCCCTCTGCTTTTTAGTTAGATTTGCTAAAGGGTTTGTCTGTCTTGTTGATTATCTCAAAGAACAAACTCTTGGTTTTGTTGATTCTTTGTATTGTCTTCTTGTTTCTACTTTATTGATTTCAGTCCTGAATTTGATTATTGGCAGTATCTACTCCTCTTGGATATAATTGCTTCTTTTTCTTCTAGAGCTTTCAGGAGTGCTTTTAAATTGCTTGTGTGAAATCTCTTCAATTTTCTTATGAAGGTACTTAGTGCTAAGAACTTTCCTCTTAGCACTGCTTTCATTTTGTCCATGAGTTTGGATATGTTGTGCCTTCATTTTCATTAAATTCTAGAAAGTCTTTACTTTTTTTCCTTATTTTCTCCATGACACAGTGGTCAGTTTTTATGAGTTTATAGGCATTCTCTTGTTTCTGATAGAAGGAATAGTGAGCTGAACATAGCTGACAACTGCTGTGTTTGCCCAGTGGCCTGGGGCAAACAGGGGGCTGGTGCCTGGAGATCTCACCTGTCTTCCCCAGGTGGCCTCTGTGGGCCTCCATGTATGATACACTGGGCCCGGAATGGGGTGCACAGGTGACAGGGTGGGTTTCTCCACTAGGGGTATTGTCTTGATTGACTATAAATGTGGGAAGGCCCAGCTGTCTGTGAGCAGGTGGTTCTGGGTACTATAAAAAAAAACAGGTTGAGCAATCCATAAGGCAGTGGTCTCAACTTTCCTAATGCTGCAATCTTTTAATGCAACAGTTCTTTATGTTATCATGATATTCAGCCCTAAAATTCTTTTTGTTGCTATTTCATAACTGTAATTTTGTTATGAATTGTAATGTAAATATCTGTGTTTTCTGATGGTCTTAAGTGACTGACCCCTGTGAAAGAGTTGTTCATTTCTCCAAAGGAGTTGCAGCCCACAGGTTGAAAAACACTGCCATAAGGAGCAAATCAATAAATAGTGGGACCTCACAGCTTCTACTTCTTTTCCTATCTCCAGGTCCCTGCCTTGAGCTCCTGTCCTGGTTTTCCTCAGTGATGGAGTGTGACCTGAGAAATAAACCTTTTCCTTCCCAGGTTACTTTTGGTTGTGGTGTTTTATCACAGTTACAAAAGACCAACTACAACAATCCCTAGGAGTTATCCTAAGGGTCTTTACAAAGGAAGCAGAGACACATACAGTGAAGCCCCAGACAGATGAAGAAAAAGTGATATGTCCACAGCAGCAGAGGTATAGCCATAAGCTAAGAGCTGCTGGCAGCTGGCAGAGTCGAATGCAAAGAACAATTGTGAAGTGAATGCGGCCCTGATAATGTGTTGACTTCAGAGTCTTAAAGCTTAGGCTGGAAGTGGAGGCCATTTTCCTCCTGTTTTTGGTCCACCCAGCCAGCCAGACCTAAGACAGGATTCTCTCTTATAGATTTCCACATTCTGCCATCCACTGTGATTCTGAACAGTGGGGACATGACAATAAAATAAATGCCTACTGTTCTTGCAGTGTCAAGTTTTGAACCAATTACTCTAAAAGGCCATTATATTCCCAACCATGTACTAATCTCACAGGTGAAGAATGTAAGGTTCTCACATTCTCAGACAACCAGTGGTGTGTCCAAGCTCAAATGGATTAAATGAGGGTCCATCCTGGCCAGTACCCTCGGATCTAGTAATTTCTCTCACTGTAACAGCTTCCTATGTGTTGGGTACCATGCTTTGTGTTCACACATGCGTTCTCTTTCCCTGAATCCCATGGGACTTCCTAGCTTACAGGTGAGGAAAGAGAGGTTCCGGCAGGGTAGGCTGGCCATGGTCACTCAGAATGACATAGCCATGTTACCACATGAAAACAGTCTTTGACTCCAGAGTCCCAGCTGATCCTGTCTGGTACAGCATTCTTTATAGCTTAAACTCACATGCAGACATCTTGGTAGCTGGTGTTTTCAGAAGACATTTAATTCACTCTGTGCTTCTCTTATCACATTCAAGGAGGCCAGGTAGACAGAAGACATAAACTGAGTATGTGTTAAACACCCCTAAAATCTGCTGACTTTAGCTGGCCCCTTGAAAGAAATAATGTGTAGGTCATCTGGAGGAATCCCAGGAGGGGTTACACAATAAGGAACACCAATGCCTTCTCTGTGGAGTTTGGCAGGTTAGGCTTGTGAACTTTCTCTTTGCTGGGTCATAGTGGTATTTCACGTAACTGCCTTCATAGAAAATGCTTACTGCATTCTTCTCCCATTTCCCCCTGAGCCCAGTTTCTATAGGAAACCCTTCTTGGAACTGTCATTTGCAAGTGCAAAAGTCAAGTGTTTTCCTTCTATGTAATATTGACTTTCTACTCTGAGACTAACCTTTCCTACAACTCTGTCTTGGGTACCATGTAAGCAATCATGTCATTTTCTTTTTTTATCCTAATAAAAGTGGGAGGAGTTACCTCAAACACCTATTTTCTCCTTTCATTCTAACAACACCCCATGAAGCAAGCTTTAACCATGATCACAAATTTACAGCTCCAGGAAGACGGTACTGAAGATGCTGACAATGGCTGAGATGGTGCCATATGGCACTGACCCTTATTCTCTGGCAGACACTTCTACAAGAGCTCTTCATGCATACACTAATCAGTCTTCACACCACATCAAATACTACACTTAGAACTGGTGTTAAGGGGTACTATAACTCCCTTTGCCTATGAGAAAATGGAGGTCCAAGGGAATTGGAAAAGGCAGTGAGTACCTGCATAGTTCTGTAACCCTGTCAGGCCATCTTTTTGCTCATCTGTGAGTTCTTTACCACTCCAATAGTAAGCGTGAGAGTGGAAAAAAACTGAGAAGACATGACTCCCCCACCTAATGTTAACTATTTTCTTCCTGATCTTTTACAGAAAACATTGCCATATCCCTGTTTTAGCTCCAGAACTCACAATCAGTCCAGCATCTCCCTTTCAAATGTCTTCCCAAAGCCCAAAGGGAGCGCTTTCAAGCACTCAGTGCAGTCCTGCATCAGATAGATCTGCAGTCGAGTGCTTGCTCTGAGACGCTGTCTTGACTTGAAACAGTGCAGTCTTTATCCATATCCTTATGCTGGGGTTGGTTCATGGTGTCTGACCCCAATTTTTGCTGTAATTGCAGGTTTGGTCCTCAAGAGGATGTGCTTCAGAATGGGTGGATCCTCAGGGGCTGAGACTCAGTAGGGAGTCTTTGGGTCACTAGGCACATGCCTTGGGAAGGTTACTCTCATAAAACTCCTTCAGTTGTTTATTTCTTATATGGAAGAATAAAACCCAGAGCCTTGCAAATGCCAGGCAACATTCTACACTGTTACAGCCCTAGCCTTCTTTTCAATTTTAAAATTTGAGATAGAATCTCACTAGGTAGTCCAGGCTGAACTCACACTCCTGCTCCTCCTGCTCCAGCTCCCTGGATAGCTGGGATTACAGGCATACACCACCACAATCCACTCCCTCTTGAACTGCCCCAAGAAGGCTACAATAAGAGGGTCAAACTGGGGCCAGACTTTTTTGTGTGTGGTAATAAGAAGCTGACTGTTGCACTTATAACAAAATCTTGCTTGGAGGGTGTGTCTATGGAAAAGAATCATAAGATACTGTGAATAAAAATGACAGGCAGACAGTAGGTACAGAGCAAGTGCTCAGAAATCATCAGTGGTCCAGGTGAGGAGGCAGCCCCCTTCACCTCCCCTGCATCCCAAAAGAAGAACAGCATCCGCTCCACTGAGAACTAACACCTGTTATTCCATTGAAGTGCAAAGCAGCTCCCATCTAATTCACATTTGCAGGCCACCTTCAATATGCTGTTTCAGTTCAGCAGACGCAGAGAGAATTCACCAATCTCTAGCACAGCCGGCCACCTCCCTGGAGGATAAGGTGGAGGAGGAAGAATTGGAGTGGAGCCATGGGCCAATACTTCCCTGGGCATCTGGAGGCTCTGAAGACCTGTCAGCTGTCCTTATAGTCAAGTGGCCCCTCCTATAAATTAGACAAGGGGACATTCCAGATGTAGGAGTGGGATTCTCGGAACCTTGCAAGCCAATGACTTATGTAGAATCCTTCAATTGTGGGAGGTCTGTAGGGAACAAGAAAGCCTGAGATCAGACGGCAGGAGGCATCTATGATCCCTTTGTGGGAATTCTGGGGTGAGGGACAATTTATCACACTACTTTCCCTGAATAGCTTCCTGTGAGCACACCCAGGAGCCCAGCCACTTCTGGTAGTGACAGCTGGCATTTGTTGATTACATACCATTTTACACTCACGGAGGCCAGTGAACAAGTTGTCTGCACTAGTTACGTCTGTTCTCTCTGAGAACGAATACCTAGCTGAAGCACCTTAAGGGAGGAGGAGTTTATTTTGGCTCACTATTTCAGACAGTCCCGTCATTCACTGTAGGGGAGGAACTGTGGAACAGCATGGTACATGGCAGTGGAAGTTTGTGGCTGTTGCTTTCTGTGTCTTGAAGATCTGGAAGAGTAATGTAAGAATAGAAGTGACTGGGCTATGACCTAAAAGACCCATCCCCAGGGCCCTACTGCTGCCAGCCACACTTCCTGACCTAAGAGTTCTACAGCCTCCTCAAACATCACATGAGTCTGTGAGGAACAGATGTGGTTCAAGCCAGACAGCTTTCATTTTAGTAATAAAGACATTGAAACAGAAGGCTGGGAGACATAAGTCACTGGTCAGAGAGGAGGTGTGGTCTAGTGGAAGAAACAGGCTGTGGAGCCAGATGGATTCAGCTTTGGGTCCATGTGAGCTAGGAAACAATTTCATTTCACTTGGTCTTTATTTCCACATCTATAAAATGGACACCTCTCCTCAACCTCCAGTGTATACTTTATTGTACTACTGTGAGAACTACGTGGACCATGGTAAACCTGATGTAATGGCAGGGATCAAAGTAACAGTAGCAATTATTACGGTTTTCTGGGTTTTTGTTTTCATGATCAGTATCTCCTCTTGGCTTTAAGTGGTCCTTTTTTTGTCCTTTAAGGAGCCATAGCTTGCCAGCTCCCAGATGATTTGAGGGCAGAAGTAATTATTAGCAGAAATTGACTTCTGTCTGTCATCTACTCATACCAGACAGGCCAGACACCTCAGAGCTACCATAACTGGTTCTGATTCAGGCACACAATTACACTGGGCCCATAAGTTTCACAACATGAAGTTATTGAGTGAAATTCTGGGAAAGAAATGCTTTTCTTCCATTGACATTTCAACTTGAAGCTTCTATGTCTCACCAGAATGAAGCAAGACAAAGGGAATCATATCCCAGAAAGAAAGAGAGCAATTAGCTTTCTATCTAAATTGTGTCATTTGCAGCCCTGTACCCAGACAGATCTGAAGGGACAATGTGGGCCTCTCCATTATGCACAGGCAACAGGTTTCCCTTCTGCTGAAGTCAGTTGAAGCAGAGATGTGTTTATTTTTTACAAGTCCTGATAGCTGGACCCTTTCTAGTGGGCATCACTAATGACACAAAGAAGCACAAGGCTTCTCTTCTCAGTCTTCCATCAACTCTCAAAGGTCCTTCCTTTCTTCCTTCCTTCTCGTTGCCCCATCACTCACATATCTTCTTCCAGGTTGCTCTTCTGATCCATCTTTTTTCTAGAGCTTTCAGAGCATGCACCCTGCCTGCCTCTGTTTTTCTGTGGTAGCAATTTCAAAAGACTAACAGCACTGTCTTCATGCTGAGAGAGTAGAAGTCAAATACTTATTGGCTGCTTAGAAAGGATTCTTTGAAAGGGTGCAAATAAACTAAGGGATGAGCTACTAATAACAAAAACACCACTACCTCTTTTAGGAAGCCTTCTAGAACTTTCTACCAACTAAGGCTAGTCAGCTCTCTTTGGGCCTCCTCCTACCCTATTTGCTAGTACTTATTGCATTATGTTATAGTTGCCAGTTAATAGGTTTATAACTCCCATCAGTATAAGGCTCCTGCAACCAGGTTGTTTCTTATTTACCTGGGTACTCTAGTGCTATTGTGGTTAAGTGCTGGTTCCCCTAAATGTATGTCCACATCCTACTCCCAAAAATCTGAAAATACTCCCTTAGATGCAAACAAAATGTGATCAAATTAAAGATACTGAGAAGAGCATGACTTGGATGAGAGAATTGGGCCATAAGTACAGCCAAAGTGGTTTAGGAGTGGGACACAGTGGAGGGAGGCCCAGCAGGAAGGTAGGCAACGTGAGAAGCTCAAGTCAAGAAATGTCAGCAGCAGAAGGGAGCAAGTAATGAGCTCTCCCCACGTCCCCAGAGGGCTGGGCAGCCTATGGGCACCTTGATTTCAGACTTCTCTCTTCTAGCACTGTGAAAAACTGGATCTCCACTGCTTTAACTTACCCAGTTTGTTACAGCAGCCACAGGAAACTAAATAAATGCTAAAGTGTGCTCTGTGTACAAGGTTCAACACACAGCCCACCAGTCAAGAAAGCCATGCTGCTGTCACACCTATTAGTCGAGTCAGATCAATTGGTAATGCCTACAGGGTGGAGTTGAAAGTAGTTGTGTGCTCTCAGAAAAGAGAGGACAGTTAATTAGTGATGCCTGCCATGGGTTAGGAAATAAAATAATGTGAGTATACATGTTAATATAATTGCATTTCCACGACTATGTCCAGTGTTGTGGTTTGCAGTGAAATGGCTTCATGTATTTGAATACTTCACACCCAGTGGGTGGCACTATTTTAGGAGGTTGTGAAACTATTGGCACAGTGGGTTAGCTACCAGGAGTGGGGTTCTGGAGAGGGCCTTGAAGGTGATATGTGCTTCCCCTTCAGCCCAAGCTATTTTCTGACCTTCAAGCTCCTACCACTATGATCACAACTGTTTCAGCTGCCATGCCTCCCTAAACAGACTGGACTGTATCCCCTGAAACTGTCAACCAAAATAGAATCCTCATTCCTTAAGTTGCTTCCATCAGGTATCTTGTCACAGCTTTGCAAGGGAGATGCTAACCATGTTTCTCCTTCTTTATAAGGTCCCAACCCCAACCCAAAATTCAGTTATATCAAAGTTAATCCCAGAGGATTGGGTTCTGGATGGACCAGTTAATTAAACTTGTGAACAAAGCATGCATGGGGGAGGGGTAGAAGTGTGGGTGAACCCAAGGCAGTTGCACTGGAAAGTCTTGCCCCAACATGGATGATGGCTTCACCATAGTCACACAGTAGAGCTCCTTTCTCTTAGCTTTCCCCATTAAATATACTCCAGCACCCTACTGAGACACCATTACATACAAATGGCTGTGAGGAGTAGCTGGATGTTCATATGGGGATCTGATGACACCCCTTCCCCTCCTAAAAGGGAACACTTGCAGTGCACAGACCTGATGGTAACAATCCTGGCACAGCTAATATAATGAAGACAGTGGCTGTTTTTCTCAGAAAAGAATGCATTACAGCAACTTAACAATTTTCCCCTCTTGGCTGGTGTCATCCTCAAGGACTAGGGTAGCTGCCTTTCTTACTGTGCCTCCCAGAACCTAACATGTGGCAGGTGCTCAATGAATAGTACACTTACTCAGGACTCAGGGGGTTTCAAGTGACTCAGCAGATTACCTAGAGTATAATTCACCATATATTATCTAATATTAGTGAGTTGGGATGTAACCCACTTTATTATCTAAATGCCATTTCAGCTACTATATTAGAGACCCAGAGCAGCAAAGACTTAACAAAGTAGAAGGATATCGTGCCCTGGCATGCAATGGTCATGATGGAAACAGTCTTAGGTTGGCAGTTTTCTGAACTTGTTCTTCTACCATACATGTTACTAATGAGAGATGCATAGAGAAAAATCCACATTGTTTTATTTAAGGGCTCAGTTCAGAAGCGGCACACAAGTTTTTGCTTATAGTCCATTGGCCAGAACTTTGGTGACATTGTTGTCCAGTTGAAAGAAAGTAGGAAAATATGGTCTTGACTTTGAATAACTATGTGGATAGCTCAAAGTCAGATATGTAATAGAAGGGTGTGTATTAGGAGAAAATCATTATTATGTTGAAAAAAAGTTAGGCCATTTGCTGCCTGTATCAGTCCTAAAAGCAGGGATCATGATCTGAAGGGAGATATATCGCTGCCTTAGGATGAGGGAATCCACAAGATTACCCCTTCATCTTCATCTCAGCTCCCTGCATTTGCCAGTGTGTGGCAGCTGCTGAATTCTACCCCTTAACAAAAGCCCATACTTGCAGAGGGTCTAACTCCCTCTCCAAATTCCTGGGAGAGTCCAAAGCTTACTTTAGAACGAGTGACTCTGGTCTGGAAGACAGGGCCTCAGGAGAACACGCTAGTAGAACTAAGCAAGGGGATGGGGAGACAGACTGAGTGAATGCCTACATGAATTTGGACTCCTATACCTATCTTCATGTGTTTCTGGCTGATATTTCAAATGTCTATTCCTTGAAGGCCAAAGCTCAAATCTGATGCCTCCATGTGATTTTATTTCTATCTTCCTAAATTCTGGGATAATTTGATGAATATTTGTTGATACACAGTCAAAGAATCAATACTTACCATTAGCCTCATGTCATAAATATGATTGGTGGAGTAAATACATGGTGAGCATGAGCGTGGATGCTGTAGCAAGTGTGCCATGAGGAAGATAACTGAGGACCTGGAAAAGCCCCAAGACTGTGGTTTGCTGAGCTGGCTCTCTGTGTCCAGCAGACAGGAGATCCTCAGGGTGCAATGAGGGCAGTACGTGCTAATTGAGGCCAGAAACTGTCTTCATTACCACACTGTTTCTGTGATCCTTTACATCTAAATGAGACCCAGTGGGGTAAGTTTGGAGGATGATTATCAGGGATTTTGCAAGGTGGCTCATTAACATAATTCCCCTAATTAGAAACCAAAGAAGCTTCTGTTGAAAATTTTCCACTAAATATTACAGGGTCATAATTCCTGCATCTTTGAGTGCCCAGCTCTGCATTCTAGCTCTAAATCTCATCCCATGAACTGCAAAGGGCTCAACTCTGGAGGCTGTTCTTTCATTTATCAAACATTTATTGAATTTCTGTGTTGAGCATCAGATTAGGAGATGAAGATACAGACATAGAAGGTAGCCCTTGAGCTTTAAAACCTCATAGCCTAACAAGAGGGACAGCCGGCTACACATCTAATTGTAATGGAAATGATAGATGCACTTCTCTCTCTCTCTCTCTCTCTCTCTCTCTCTCTCTCTCTCTCTCTCTCTGTGTGTGTGTGTGTGTGTGTGTGTGTGCACGCACGTATAAGAAAACAAACAAGTTCAAGGCCAGCCTGGTCTACAAAGCAAGTCCAGGACAGCCAAGGCTACACAGAGAGACCCTGTCTTGAAAAAATCAAACAAAACAAACAAATAAGAGAACAAGAAAAAAAATGCTCTAGGAAAATCCAGTAACTTTGCCTCTCAGGTAAGATAGCAGATTAGAAGCTGCATTGATGCAGCTCAGAAAATGGGATGACACACAAAAATTTCTGTTCCTATAAGAAATTATACTGATAGATGAATATATTAAGCCAGTTGAGATCTCCACAAAAATTCCTGGAGGGCTGCAGGAAGGACTAAGAACCAGAGCTTAGCCACACCAAGTGGCTCTGGATGAGGTCACTGGAAAGCTCTGGGAAAGTGCTCCCAACTCCAACACACACACACACACACACACACACACACACACACACACACACACACACACACTGCAGAAGCAAATAGCAGGACCAACAAAGGACAGGACATACTATCGATGCTGAGATCCCCACACTGACAAGCCCAAAGCAGAGATTCAGACCTAGTGTGAAAGAATGTGGCTAAAACCAATGACAACCAGCAGAAAACAGTTTATATCTCCCCTTGGCCTGACACATTGGTCACATTGGTACCACAAACAGCAGGAAGGACTTCTGTACAGCCTGGTTGGGTTAGGGCCCAGATGCAGCAATGTGGGCAGAGCCAAGAGATAGGTGCAATCTGTGGAGGCCTGGGTTCAAGAGTGACTTTGGAAGGCTGAGGCAGCCCTCCCCCAGTCCCCTGCTCTGGCCCCCACTGCAGTTGATGAAGGCTTCAGCAAGAGCTCCCATCCCCTGCTTCCCCACTTACATCTGTGTCAAGCCAGAGAGAGAGGTCATGTGTAGATAACAACCTAGTGAGCACAGTGATTGCCATACAAATATCAGTAGAGGAAACAAGAACTCAATCGAGAAAGTAGTTTGGATTAAATACCAGTGGGTCAATGCAGACTCTAAATCTGGTTTTATGTTAGATTTATACTAAATCTGATTTGAACTGGAATTGTAAAACTGCACAAATTTCTACACAACCAGCTAAGGGGGAAAAAGAACTCAAAATGTCCCACTAAGGAGGAAGCATTGGCTACTGTGATAATATTTTTAACCTAGTGTAGTTTCTTTGTACTTTATCTCTTTGCTATTGTTATTTGATACCTTTTATAATTTCCAGTCTCCATTTTTGCATAACAATCTTTTGGTGGTCTACTTTTAGTTTGAATGTGTCTCCATTAGGGTTCAGGTTTTATGGTTGTCTGTATGTATTTCCACCCATTCAGTTGTGTAATCTCTGCTACTTATCTCACACACAAGCCAACCACTTTCCTTTTCAGTCCTACCTCATCCTCCCCTCTCTTCTCTTCCTCATTCTCTTATCTTATACTTCTCAACTACAACTTTGCATGGCTTCAGTAATCTTTAAATTCTGGATGTTAACAACATCCCAGTTTTTCCTTTTTAGCTTCTTTCCCTATAGGTTTGTCAAATAATATTTCCTGACCCCTACTTCCCTTCCACTCCCAACCTTTATAACTAATATCCTACCACACATGATACTGTCCAGGTCCCTTGCACAGTTATTAAAGTTAAAGTGATAACTTTTTAACTGGCTATTGTGATACTTGAATAATAGATACATCCAGCAATGTGGTTCCTTTTGCAGTTAATACTATGCTCTTAGAGTGACACAGAGGACCATACCTAGTTGCCAAGCACACAGATTAAAGGATTAGATACTGAATTGATGCACCCAATTTGGCTACAACTCAGTCCCATTTCAACTTTGCAGATATTTCAGCTGGAAAAACACAGACAATAAAATCCACTCTGTGAAAGAAGCTCAATGTGCCAATAGAGCAGACTTTTAAAAGGGCAGTACATTCACTGCCATCCCTCAAAACCACCAGTTCTAAAGTAACAGGTTCCAATGAGAAGAAATTCCAAGCAAAGAATTCAAACAAATGATTATTATAAGAATGTTTAAAGAAATCATAGAAATGCAAATAAACTCATGAATAAAAATGGCAAATAATATTCCATTCTTGACAGCCAAATAAAAATTAGAGAAATATCTGAGTTAAATTACATCACAGATGAAATGGGCTTAACAGACAGCTACAGAATATTCCATCCAAACATCCCAAACATATATCCTTTCCAACAACTGGTACAGCTTTCTTTAACAGGACACATAACAAGTCTTAAAAAATACAAAAATTTTAAATAATTTTTTGTAGTCTATCTGGCCAAAATGTACTAAAACTGGAAAGCAACAACAAGAGAAACTCAAGAAGAGCTCAAAGTACTCTTCTGAATGATGAATGCACCACACCATTGAACTATGAACACGTTATTAAAGAAATCAAGAAGAATTTCTCAAAACCCCTAGAACCAGAAGAAAATGAAAACATGCTGTATCAAAACCCATGGGATATAGAAAACCACCTTAAGATGGAACTTCGTAGTTACAAATGATATTAAAACACCAGAGAGATTTCAAACAAATGACAGTTGTGAACCTCAGGGCCTTGGAAAACCAAAAACAAGCCAAATTCCAAATTAGTACATGGAAAGAAATCATCAAGATGGAGTAGAAATTAATGAAATGGAAATAAAAACAAAATGAAACAAAGAATCAATTGAACAGAGTTGGTTCTTTGCAAAGACAAACAAGATTGACAAACCATTAGCTAAACACACACACACACACACACACACACACACACACGGACAAAACAAGAACAAAAACAAAAAACAAAGAAATCTACCAGACCTATCAAACTATTTCATAAAAGAAAAATTAAGAACTGGGAGCCGTGGCATACGTCTGCAATCCAGGCACTCTGGGAGGCATAGGCAGGCGGATCTCTATGAGTTTGAAGCTAGCTACACAATTCTTATTACAAAGCCATTATTGCTATGATATCTAAGCTAGATGATAGCACAACAAAGAAAGCAAATTGTAGTCTCATGTTCCTGATCAACATAGATGCAAAAATTCTCAATAAAAACACTTGCAAAGCAAATGTCAAAAATGACACTTATTACAATCAACTTGACTTCATATCAAGATACAGGAATGGCTCAACATACACAAATCAATAAATACAATACATAAAATAAATGTCCTCATGGGAAGAAATCATGTGATAACCTCAGTAGATACAGAAAAGACTTCTGATAAACCACAACACCTTTTTATGAAGGACTTGAAGGAATATATCTCAGTGTAATAATGGCTATGTAACAAGTTTGTAACCAGCATATATAAAATGGGGGAAGATCTCAAAGCACTTTCATTAAAATCAGGAACAAGACAAGGATATACCCTTTGCCTATTTTTATTCAACACTGGACTAGAAATCTTAGCTAGAACAGAAAGACAAGAGAGGTGAGCAAAAGGGTCTCCAACAGGAAGTGAGTTCAAAGTGTTCTTGTTTGTAGATTATGGGATTCTAAACAGGAGACTCTAGAGTCCAGAAGGAAGGAAACATTTAAATCTGATGATCATTTTCAACAAAGTGGAATGGTTCAAAATTAACACAAAAAATCAGTAGCTGCCCTATGTGCCAATAGCAAGTGTGCTGAGAAAGAAACCAGAAAGGCAATCCCATTCACAGTTGCCTCAAAAGTATACTCTGTAATAAACCCTAACCCAGGAAGTTTCCACATGGAAACCTTTAAACATCATTGAAAGAAAATGAAGAGGACTCTGGAAACACCTCTTACATTCATGGATTTAAAGAATTACTACTGTGAAAATAGCTATACTGTCAAAAAGCAAATCTACTGATTCAATAGAATCCCCACCAAAATTCCAATGTCATTCTTCATAGAAATGGAGCAAATGGGCTTCTTTGTCCTTCTGGGGGGAGGCATGTTAAAGGAGAGAGGATGATAGATTAAAGGTAAGTGACAGCAGAGAGGCAGCAAACTCAGAACATATCTCTATAATAAAGGCCATGTGACAAGCCTGTAACTTACATTATGTGAGAAAAGGAAGACCTTGATGCACTTCATTAGGGTCAGGAACAAGACAAGGATGCACCTCTTCTCTATTTTCACTCAACATTGAACTACTGGTTTACTCAGCAATACAATACTGATTTAGCAGGGAGGGATGCAGGATTATGAGGGAAACTATGGATGAAGGGGAGGGCTAACCCAAAGAAGGATGTATGAAATCCTGATGAGATCCAATTTTAAAAAGAAATTGGAGGGGTGGTAGAGTCCATGTGATACAGTAGATAATGGTGGCTAAAGGGTTAATCAGGGATGAATGTAAGGCTGGGAGAGAGGCGACGGCAGTGGGTAAATTATCCCAAACTACAGATATATGAAAAAGCCTTATGGAAACTCACTAGTTAGAAAGCTAATTTCAAAATACGACTTTAAAATGATTTTTCAATGTATGGGTAGAAAGTATAGCTCCCAGACTACATGGATTATTAAATGAAAATTAAAAGACAAGGTATGGGATATCTCCCTACAAGCTATTGTTCAGGGAGGCTTCAGAAGCCTTCAAAAGAGCACAGGTCATTGACATTGCCCTTGCTTACCCCTCCCCCCATAACTACATGGCAAGACTCTATTCCCGGAGATGCCCACTTTAGCTTCAGGACAGCAAGAAACGAATTTCATACTGACCAGACTCTTCCCTGTTGGCTGGCTTTCAGAATACCAGAAGATACTATGCAAGGTGCTAGTGGGGAAAACACATCGATGATTGAACCACATACAGCAATACAAATGTACCAGGCAAGATATGCCCAGTAGCCATGGTGTGTGTGTGTATGTGTGTGTGTGTGTGTGTGTGTGTGTGTGTATGTGTGTGTCTGTGTGTGTGTGCATGCCTCCTGTGTGCACAATGGAATTTTTTCAGCCTAAAAGAAAAACAAAGCTGCATCATTCACAGGAAAATGGACACAACTGGAGAGAATCATATTCAGAAATTCTCAGAAAGTCAAATATCACAAGTTTTCTCTCATTTGTGACTCCCAGATTTTATGTAGACACACAAAATCATATATGTACTTATGACATAAAGCAGAAATTACTCCAAGGGAACAAAGAAGATTCAAAGGATGGGGAGGGGTAAGTCAAGGAGCATCAGGATATGAAGGAGAATATGCTCAAAGTACATTATACACTTGCATAAAAATGTTCTTATGCAACCCAGTACCCCACACACCCACACACCAAAAGGGTAGAACAATGAAATAAGGAAGGAAAACTCTAACAATTTCTTAGTTTAGTGGAGGAATTTGAGATGGGGCTGGGGGTCAAGGAAATCTTTTTAATTAAGGCGATGTACAAGTTGTTTGAAGATCAAGTAGGTGATATGAGATAAAGGCTTGTCTGGCTGGAAAGTGGCATGTACAAAAGACTAGGGTCATGAGACACAATGCCAAATCCAAGGAACTGCAGGGAGTTCAGAATGTCTGGAACTTCAGAGAGAAAACCGGGCAGTGGGGCGGGCATGTCTATACTGGCTGGTGGCAGTCAGATCACAGCAGGCCTGGCAAATCGTTGTCAGTGAAGAAGGAGGAGAATTGGGCTTGGAGTTCTGTGGTAGAGTGCTGGCCATGTACATAGAAAGCCCTGATCTCTCCTCCCTGCACTGGGGGCAGGGGTAGTTTGGGATGCCTACCTCCTGTACTGGGGCGGTAATACGAGGTGAGGGAAGACACTAGCTAAACCACTTTCTAGTTAATTGTCCAAGAAAAAGCATTTTCCTCTTACCCTGGAAACTTCTGTTTTTAGGCTAATCTGAACCCCCTTGTCCCCCACTGCTTCAAAGTGGCCTTCTCAGAGGAGCCAGTACACAATTTGCCTGGAAGCAGTACCTGATTGGTTAGAAGTTGAGTACATTATTCAAGCAGGACAAATCGAGTTTCAGGAATGTTTTTGAAAACGCATGGGAGATCCCTTGACTTTCTCAGCTTATCAGAGCATATCACTAAAGGTTTTGTTTGTTTGTTTGTTTAGTTTTCTAAAACTAGACAGGGTTTCTCTATGTAGCCTTGGCTGTCCTGAACTTACTTGTAGAACAGGCTGGCCTTGAACTCATAGCGATCCACCTGCCTCTGCCTCTCAAGTGCTAGGATTAAAGGCATGTGCCACCACGCCCAGCTAACACTAAAGTTCTTGAGGAAACAGAATAAGTAAGATATATAGATGTGGGGCCAGGAAGATGGCTCAGTAGTCAAGCTGCTTGTCACGCAACTGCGGCAACCTGAGTTTGAGTCAGTACCTTGTAAAGCTGAACACAGCAAAGCAAATGTGTAGTCCCAGTACTTGTGCTGAAAGGTTGGCTATGGAGACATCACCCAAAGCTTAGGGGGCAGCCTGGAGTACTAAGCAGTGAACAAGAGACTCTGTACTAAGCAAGGCGAAAAATGAGGATTCAATACCCAAGGGTGTCCTCAGACCACCACATGCATGCACACACACTCACATGTACAAATGTGTGTGTGCACCCCATGCATACCACATACATAAAGTTGTTTAAAAGTATGTGTAGGTGTATGTGTATGGATGTGCATGCACACTTCTGTTTGTGTGTGTGTGTGTATGTGTGTGTGTGTATGTGTGTGTGTAACATAATAACAATTTTATTATGAGATGGGCAAATGTGGTTTTGAAAGCCAAGACATCCCATGATTTGCCATATGAAAGCTAGAAAACCGAGAAAGTTGATGGCAAGATTTTTTTTAAAAGTTCAAAACCATGAGAATACAGAACTCTGAAGTCCAAGGGCAGGAAATGGCTGTTCCAGCTCCAGAACAGAGAGAAATTTTGCCTTTCTGAGCTCTTCAGTGATCAGGCGATGCTCGCTCCACATTGGGGGAGGGGTAGATCTTCTCTACTAAGCCAGTCTCTTTGTGGAACACCTTCACAGACATACACAAACTGCTATTCTGCCAGTCATCTGGATATCCTCTAATTCAATCAAGATGACAACACATGGAATTGGTCCTCATTCTTCTGGAAGACAAACTTGAGATGGTGGGGTGACTTTCCTAAGATCATGCAAGAAGGCTCCCAGGCCCATGCTTTTCTCACACTCAAGTCAAGAGCAGAATGGCTTTCCTAAGCACAAACTACCATGGTGTCTCTGCTCCAAATCTACTGCTAGCTTCGACGTTGTTTCAGTCCTGCCTCGCCTCACTTACTTTTGCCTGACATGGTACAGCATCTATTTTGTGAGAAATAGACTGTAATAAATATACTGCTTAAGCGAAGAAGGTTGACAGGAATATAAATACAGGGCATGATATATAAAGCTTCGTACATCCCAGTGGCCTCATTTATTAAAATCTTGCCATGCTAAATTCACAGAGCATATTTGTCTCTATCTGTGTTTTCATAAAATATTGCTTACACCATTGCTCATATCTAAACCCTCCCAATTTTACTATTAGCTAACGTTTCTCTGTGTCAACCTCAAGGACGGTGAATGCCCAATAGGACTCAGCATTTAGGTGTTTCCAGGATGGGCCTCAGACTTGGGACTAGGGTGAAGACATAATGTTCCTAAAAGGGCTAAGTTGAAAGATAAGGTGTGTGTGTGTGTGTGTGTGTGTGTGTGTGTGTGTGTGTGTGTGTGTGTGTGTGATCATGTGCATGTAGAGGTCAATGTCAGCTATCTTTCTCAGTTATTTTTCACCTTATTTCTGGGAGATAGGGCTCTCACTGAACCTGAGCTCTGTGGCTGGTACAATGGCTGGTCAGTGAGATCCAGGGGTCTTCCTGCTTCTCTCTTCTTAGTGCAGACATTAGATGCCTGCCACCACTCTCAGCTTTCATGTTGGTTTTGGGAATTCAAACTCAGGTCTTCATGGAACAGCCTCCCTCGGAGTTTTTCAAGGAAGGATGCTTCCTGGGTTAAGCTCATCACCAATTACCCATGTAATTAACTTTTAACCAGATCTGTAGTAAGCAATAGTCATTTATATAATCAGTAATTATTGTCTAGTTATTCAACTATTGAGCAAAACCAATGAATTATCCATGACTCCCTCTAAAGTATACACAGCAGAATGAGGGACACAGATGCACAAATAAATCGTACTGCTACACTGTAATAAGCACTGTTAGTGGTTGGAAAGGCAAATGGCTATAGTGGTGGAGAGTCAATGCTGTGTCAGACACTCTGTTGCTTTATGCCACTGCCTTGTATTTAGACAAGCACCTCTATGTTAAATCAAGGAAAGTGAAGATCACAATGTAAAGACTTGCTTGAACCAAACAATTAGAAAGTATAAGCAATAGTATTTGGACCCAGGTCTACTCAATTCTAAAGATACTACTTTATTCTCTAGTTCCTTTTATGCATTCAGGTTCAGCACTGGTAGCAGCTAAAATATCCAAGGTCCCTCTTGTTCATAAACTTCAGCCAGCTGCTTCTTGTCCTTACTCTCCACCACATATATGAACACTTTGAGAATCTTCTTTGAACATGCTGATTGTGTGTGTGTGTGTGTTGGTGGTGGTGGTGGTGGCTATTTCTTGTCCACCATCTATTTCCTTTTCTTCTCATAAAAAAAGGACCCTCTTATCTCTTTCCATCTGGAGATGGAGCCAATGTATTCATATGGCTCAGGCCGGGCAAGCCCAGCCACAGTGACTAATTCAGAGAAGGCCTGCCTAGTCAAAGAAAATTGACTTAGGGATTTTGATTGAAGTGACTGGAAAATCTGTCTTTGTGCTTGAGGTTGCTAAGGAGGGGAAGTAAGCCTAGAGCAGCCCATGGTCATCCTTGCCTACCTCTGATGAAAACTTACTACAGAATGAAGCCAACACAGAGAAGGCAAAGCCAAAATGTGGTAATAGACTAGCATCTGGTCCTTTCCTTCTGTTACTCAGTATTGGACACAGACACTTGTAGAGTCTCTGACATTTATTATCAAAGTACACAGGTCAGGAAAACATAATAGAATAAAAAGTGCCCTAAGGCATCCATCCATCTGTCTTTTCCTTGACTTCCCAAAGGCTAGATCTAAAACATGGATAAAGCCCACTATGCTGTCCAGCTCCAAAGTCTCCAGCAGCTCCCCATCTTTCCATATAAAGAGAATAGCCAAAGGGTGCAGGAGAGAAGTCTAAAACTCAGAATCCTCTCTGCCATTCAATCCATCTTCCTTGGTGGAACTGGGAAAGGCTAAGAAATGATCCCTCATCCATATTGAGAAGAGCATCTTGAAACATTGAAGAATCTTGAAACTAATCTTTCACACGAACTCCTAGAAGAAAGGACTATGGTGGGAAGCTAGGACTCTTGAAATAAGCTGAACTCCCTCTCACTGTGGTACCCAGGAAGTGGCTGTGAAATTAACTAGGAAGAATGATTTGAATCATAAGAAAATAGCAAAACTGGGAGATGAGATAGAACTTTACAACCTATTGGTACCTACAGAAAAGGAGAGACAGCTGAATAACATTGATTGATGGCAGCCTACCATGCGCGTATATTAAAATCTCACATATGTAGAAAGCAAGCAAACACACATGTGGTCTATAGATACAAGCCATTACAATGGGTCCTGTGTGGAGGCAACAGAAGTCAGAAGTAGGGGTATGGGAGTGGGCATGATAAATAAAAAGAGAAGGGCTTTGTACAAGACAATGAGGATGGTTGTACTGTGACCCAGGAGTTGGGAAATCTCAGTTTTATACACCTGAGATTGCACACTCAAATGGAAGGAAGTGTCCTAAAATGTCAACCACAGTAGTTGTTTTGGATCAGAGATCATTTAGTTGTCAGGAAAAGAAACTCAAGAAATCCCAAGTTAAAAGAAGATTGATTTTATGAAAGTGCTTGTAAGGAATGTAGGCTAGGCACAAGGAGCTGTGACTTGGGGGTGAAGGAGGCATATCATCACCTCTCTCTTCATCTGAACAACACACTGGGTCAGACCTGCTTTCTTTCCATCCCCTGAGGTCTAGCACCTTTGCACATATACCACACCCTAACCTATGTGTAAGCTTGGTCTTGGCAACACTGGAACCCTTAACAGTAATGGATCCACATACCCACACACAGCAGAAATCTGTTTTCCTCCAGCTAACAGACTCCATCTCTATCACACTCCTAAACTGGAGAGCTACAGATGTTGCTCTGCCCATCATGAGTCAGCGATTTACCCTGGACTTATATATCTCTGTTGGTAGGAAAAAAAGGAAAGGGATGATGAAAGAGAAACAAACCTGAGGCCAGAAACTAAGAAGACAGCGGGAGGGAGGAAAAGATTAGAATATCTTGCATAGAGTGTCCCTCTGTGTTGAGATTAATGATAATAATTTTTCCCTTCTTTTTGGCATTATCAAGTTTTCCTAAGGTAGCAAGAGCTCAGGATGAAATGATAGTGTTTAAAGGGCTCTGCAGTCAGACACCAGTGTGCTCAGGTACTTTATCCTTTGCTTCTGGATTGTGTGACTTGACTTATACCCTGAGTCTCTCTGGGTTTCATTTTCCTCAGCTGAAATGTGGACTAATGGAAGTAAAAAGTTGAGTGGAGTCTTATCCTGGTAACTGCTCAGGAAATGCTATCATGCATTATTGTTGTGCATAATTTTTATAGTTAAAATTATTTGTACAAAAACACCTCTTAGCCACATGCCAGCCATTATTGAGCTGGCAGTACCAGCCTCTGCAGCTATGCTTGTTTTTCCACTCCATTCTTCCTTGGATTACATTATTTATCTGAACTGGAAATGGCTGCTGGAAATTGCCACTGGCTATATACCCCACACCCTCATGCAGAATCAATAAGCAGAAAGGGATCCCTCTTCCTCACAGCCCTCATCTACTAGCTCTAATTGACCATTACTGGGCATGCTCAGAGGGTCTCTGGGCTCACATGTTAATTGACTGCATATCCACTTAATAGGAAACTCCACAATTCCCCAAGCCTGAGCAGTTTGTCTGCTCTCTCCTCACCCGGTGCATTCTGGGAAACTTGTGGAAGCAAAGAGGTCAGCAGGTGGTGTATCTGATCAATTAATTAGGAGCATGTTGAGAGGTTTGACTCTGAGCTTAGTTAATCACATAATTAAATTGTGCCCATCCCCCACCTCAAACTCCCCATCCATAGGGCACTCCCCAGCCCCGCGGCATCCATGTTTGTTGATGGTGAACTTAGTCTTACTAGGGTCTGCCCAAGGTAGAGGCAGTCCTTCCCCTAATGTCTGGCTGCTCCATGTTTTCAATTGATTTTATTTCCATTTGGGGGATAGGAATGGGGAGAATCTGTGCCTCACTTCTGGAACTGAAAAAATCTGGCTGGGAAAATGGAGTCTTAGAGGATCTGAGGAAAAGAGTGGATGAACTTCCTCCAAAGGCTGATGAGGAACTGGAGGGAGGGGCAGCATGAAGGGGCCAAGGGGCTGTGGGAGGATAGGGGGAGGGGAGAAATAAGAACAAAGCATGTATGGAAATGCTACAAGGAAACCCATTGCTTTGCACGCTAACTTTAAAAACCAGGCTGTGTGAGGATTAGGGACAAAACAGCAGAGTGGAGCTTGTCAAGAAGAAAAGCCTCATGCTGCACTGAGTCTACAAGGCCTGCTCCTCCATCCTCAAGGTTGCTGGAGCACGTGTGGCTGGGCCTTCCTTCTCTGCTTCCGCCCCACTCACAGGAACCTGGGTTTTGTTTGTGGCATACATATGTGTAAATAAAAAAGACCTTCCCCAGGATCCCTTGAGTTGAAAGTGGCCACAGGATCATTTTGCTCAGTAACACTTTAGTGGTGTACCTAGCACAAATAAAGCAGGGCCCTTGGGTATGGTCTGGCTCTCTACCCTTCTTGTTTTTCTCATTTTGAAGACAAACACTACACCTGGAGGTAGAGCAACCACTTAGTGACCAAACTGAACCCAACTAAAACAACAACAGCAAAATGTCCTAAGAATGACTGAGTTCAAATGGATTCCTAGTGATGCCATAGAGAGCCATGGAAGTCTCAGCCACCTCTCAGGGTTTCTTCTCTTTGGATGAAAAACACAGATTCAGGGAGATATGTGAACACTGAGGCCAATGACACATTTGAGTATTATCCACTTACTGTGCATATTGGTGAAGCCTTTGTGATCCACTCCACCTGCAGCTGAGAACATTTCTTAACATGCTGACATCAACCTGATGCAAAGGCACATCACTACCCAATAATAATGATCATTATGACAAGCAATGAGCACATGCTTTATAGTGTGTTAGTCAGCTATCCTTTACTGTGACAAAATACTTGAATCATTGACTTATAAAGAGATAAGGTTTATTTGGATTCACAGTTTGGAAGGTTTCAAGCCGTGACTGATTGGTATCATTGCTTTGGGCCTATGGTGGCACATTATGATGAGTGGATTGGTGATAAAGGATACTTGTTAATTTTATAGCAATTAGAAGCTGAAAGAATAAGACTAATCTTCCAAAATGTCCTTCAAGGGCATAGCTTCTGTTACCTAAAACCTTACACAAGGCCCCACCCTTAAAGGTTCCACCACCTCTCAATAGGACCAAGTTGAGTACCAAATCTTTAGCATATGGGCCATTGGGGCCTGTGAAAACTCTAGCATACATGATTAGTGGAAAGATCATATGCTATCAAGTATTTAAAACTTGTATTGCATTTGCAGGCAGGTGGCTAGCATACATAAAACTTGGCTTTTATTAGAAATTGAGGTTTGGGCAGGAGAGATAGCTTAGTCAGAAAAATGCTTATCTTTCAAGCTTGAGAGCCTGAATTTGATCCTCAGAAACCATTTAAAAACAACACAGTGTGGTAGTGTGTGCTTATAATCCTGGAACTGAGAAGGGAGGGAGGAGGGCTCCAGGGACTCAGGAACAGCCAGTCTGGACCACTTGGTGTTGTGCAGGTTAGTGAGACCCTATCTTAAAAAAAAAAAAGATGGCCAGTTCCCAAAGATCAAACCCAGAACGTGACCACTTCTGGCCTCCACACGTGTGCACCTCTACACAGAAACACAAGCACACATGTACACACAAAAGGAAACCGAGATTAGGAAGTTTATAAGGCTTTTAAAGAAAACATGAAAAGAAAACCAGGAAGGGAAACCAACAGATTTAGGGAGCTCTTAAAGCAACAGAGGGCCCACCCTGGACCTAGAACACGCCCCCCTCACAACCAACAACATTCCTTTGCTCGCTTTGTGGCTGGGTGACCTGTGTGAACTTAAGCAAGCTCTGCACCTTCTCGGGACCTCAGTTTCCTCTGCTGTAAGATGACTGTTAAAGCAGCACACCCATGGAAGTGCCTATAGTGTGCTCTTTGCACAGGGACACAGAGAATCCTGAAGGACAGTGTCCTGTGGGGCACAGAGATAGGTTGTACACGATGGAGATCCTGCCTTTCAGCAAAGGTACGCTCCAGCAGGTCCCAGAAAGAGCAACAAGAGGTACTCAGCACATTCCTCGCTTTGATGAAAGTCTCTGAGAGGCTGAAAATTACCAAATCCTTACTTCAGCTAAATTAACCCTACTGCAGATCCCATCGGCATTTAATAGTGGTATGATAGCCCCCAGGAATAACAAGTGAAAGTAATTAAGTTTAATGATTCCAACCAAGCCAATATGCTTGATTGCTGTGTGTATGCCTAATTATCTTCCATTTTTTTGTTGTTGTTGGGCATGGTATAAATAAAGCCTATTTGTGGGAAAATAGGTACTAATTTTAAGATGTATTAGGCAAAGTTGCCTGTGCAGCACCTTTCCAATGGGGCTTCATTACTTTCTTGAAACACCGAGTGAGCAGAAAGTCACTTTGCTTGTCAAAATAGGCCAAGGAAGGAAGATACACATTCTTTCTCTGAACTATGGTGGCAACTGGCCCTTCTGACTCAGAAGACTCTTCTCCAGTAAGCAGGCAGAATATCCATCCCCACGTCTGACTTTGAATTTAAATGTGTGACTTGTTTCACCTAATAGAAGGTAGGAGAGGCAACAGGACACCAGACTTAGGATCCTGGGGAATAATAAGCCTTCGAATGAGGAGTCAAGTTGGGATTCCTCAACACACACATTAAATTTGGCATGGTGCCAGGCACCTGCAATCCCACAGTCAGGGAAGTAGAGTTAGGAAGATGCCTATAGGGTGTACTCACCAGCTAGCTAGATGACCAGTGATCTCCAGTTTTAGTGAAACAAATAAATAAATGGAGAAGGATTGAGGAAGACATCCAATGTCAAATTCATCACCCCACCCACCCAACATACATATCCAAACACACACAAGCACACAGATGAGCACACACACAGCACACAGATGAGCACACACACAGCACACAGATGAGCACACACACAGCACACACATGAGCACACACACAGCACACACATGAGCACAGACATGAGCACACACACAGCACACACATGAGCACACACAAGCACACACATGAGCACACACACAGCACACATATGAGCACACACACAGCACACACATGAACACATACATGAGCACACACACAGCACACACATGAGCACACACACAGCACACACATGAGCACACACACAGCACACACATGAGCACACACACAGCACACACATGAGCACACACACAGCACACACATGAGCACACACACAGCACACACATGAGCACACACACAGCACACACATGAACACACACATGAGTACACACATGAGCACACACACAGCACACAGATGTGCCCCTTTACAAACTTACGTTTCTGCATCACCATCATGACTGGGCTAGCCTGCTAGTCTGTGGTGAGAATGAGAAAGGAATGAACTTCTATGCCAGCCCAGCTTACATCAGCTAAAGCACAAACAGAGATGCACATATGCTCGTCCCTGGCTTCCTTATTACATGCCCACTGGGCCTTTATTTCTCATATATCATCAGGACTTTGATGTTAAGCCTTTGTATCTAAAACCTTGGAAGCCCCTCCTGGAATTGTGGAGCATTAAGCATTTCCTAGAGGAAGTTTTCAATGTTTTACTTAAAATTGGGTCTTACTTATGGAAAACTGGAAACTTCTTGCAGCAGGGACTCTGCTAGTGGTATTTTCACTGCTGTGACAAAATACACGATTATGTTGTTTCTGAGCCTGTGCAATAGGACAGTATGGTGGGGAGAAGGGGCAGAACAGAGATGCTCACTTCTTGCAAACAGGATACAGTGAGCATGAGCTCACATTTATGACAAAGCTCCTTCCCTGAAGTCAATTCATTCAGGCACAAGGGCAAATCCTTCGCTACTCAATCACCTGTCAGAGGCTTTAACTCAAACACTGTGGCACTGGGCATGAGCTCTGGAAATGTGTGTGTAAATGTGTGTGGGTGTGTATGAGTGTCTCTGTAAGTGTATATGTGTTTGTTTGTGTACATGTGTGTATTCGCGTGTGAATGTGTACGAGTGTCTGTGAGTGTTTATGTTTGTGTGTGTACATTTGTGCGTGTGAATGTGTGTGAGTGTGTGTTTATGTGTGTAAATGTATGTTTGTGTGTATGTATGTGACTGTGTACACGTGTTTATGTGTTTTTATGTGTGTTTTGTGAATGTGTGAGTGTATTTATGTTTGTGTGTGTGCATGTGTGTGTTTTGTGTGCATGTGTGTGAGTATGTATGTGAATATGTGTACACATGGTTGCATATGTGTGTGTGCATGAGTGTGTGAACATGTGTGTGGGGGGGTATATGTGTGTGCAGGCCAGAGACTGACTTCAGGTTCCTTCTCTATTATTCTTCACTTTACATCCACTTTATATTTTGAAATGGTCTTTTGCTGAACCTTAGGCTCACTGAACCTCACTTGCTTGCCATTTTGGCTCGGAAGGCTGGTGAGTGAGCCCCCAGGATCCACTTGTCTATACCAGTGTCCCACAGTGCTGGGGTTAGAGGAATGGGCTGCACATTGGTGCTGAGGATGCTAATGTCCTCATGCTTGTACATCAAGCATTTCACCCCCTGAGAATTCCCACAACCTCACTTTAGAGATACATTTATGACCCAGATGATAGCCAGCAACCACTTGTGGCCAAGAGAGTTAAACATCCTGAAGTGTTTGAGCTTCTCTCTCTCACGTCACATCATCACCTTCTGAGTCTTATTGAATAGGATCATGCTTGTAACGTGAATTTTGCTATGATGGGAATAACTTACACTATATAGACTCATAAGCACTAGGAATCCAGGATTTTGTTATCCCCTGAAAGATCCAGTTTCCTAGCACGCTAAGTCCCCTCCAACAGTCAGGTCATCTTGTCCTTTGCCATTAATTGCTACTCTTGTAAGTGGCCCCTCTTCCTGAGCCTCACATGGACAACTTATTGTCTTTCCATTAACAGTAGATCAGGGCCACACAATAATTGTCAGAGCCACATAGTCAAGCTTAAGTTTGGCTCCTACAGTTATGTAATTCTAGCAAGTTTCTTAATCTCTCTCTCTCTCTCTCTCTCTCTCTCTCTCTCTCTCTCTCTCTCTCTCTCTGTGTGTGTGTGTGTGTGTGTGTGTGTGTGTGTGTATGTGTGTGTGTGAACAATGTGAAAAATTTCAGCCAGATTTGACTGGAGACTCAGACCCCTCATCTCTCTGCTCCCAAAGGCTTTCCCAAGTTCTCTTACCAGAGGACATTTAGGGGAGTACTTCCTTCCAGTCTGATTAGCTTTTGCTTGTTAATTAATAAGGTTCAATGCAATTTAATTTCATTGGGAGGAACTGGTCTAGAAATCAAGGTCATTTAATTTCTGAAAGACATTGGAAAGGTTGCCTTTTCAGAATGCTCTTTCTGCTATCCACTTCCCTTGAAGTGAAAAGTGCAGTGGCTCATACAATGGCTTCAAGGTTATCTGAGACCACCTTCCAAGTAAGAGGGAAATTCTTTCTGTGGGAGTTTAATTAGGTCAGTACAACTAATTCTTCTTTTGCTACTTATTTCGTTTCCTGCCTCTCTGTAATTACTACCAGAGTAAGACTCCTCACACGGACAAATGGAACTGAAGAAAGCCCCACAATTATCCTTTATTTCTCTTTCTTGCAAGAAAAGAGGAGGTGACCCACTGAGTTGGTCTATGTAAATTTGAGGACTATGGTCTTTATAGCCCTCCATGCATGAAAAGCAGTATTACTATAACTGGGAAGGGGTGGGACAGCATGCTCCTGTGCAATCGTAATACCACAAAACACATCTCCCCACTCTGTGCCTACAGGACATGACTTAGCATCAGAACAAAGGGAGGCAATTCATGCACACGCTGTCAATCAATAAATATAAATCAATCCAGTGCCTAGCAAAGACTCAGCAGGGTGTTAGGTGGATGGGAGTACTTGCCAAGGATATAAAGGATCTCAGGTAGGTTTGGTGAAGCAGATCATTAGCAGACAAGATAAATTAACAACACCTAGATTAGGCTTCAAAACCAAAGGCATTGCATATAGGAGTGTTGGGTAGGGGTAATGAAAATGCTCCCCAGAAAGGGAAGGCCTGAGTAAGGCTCCAGATCACTTATCCATTTACAAATAATCATGTAGTGAGTGGCTTGTACATGGAAAATATTATCTAGATACTTTGGGCACCAAAGTTTCCTACCATTCAACAAGGATGAGGGATTTTGTCCCTGTCTCACAGATAAGAAAATGAAGGGCTAGAGATATTTCACAAACTGCTCAAGGATGCGTAACAATGGCAGTGTGCGAGTCAAATTCAGATTTCTAACCCCAGAATCCAAGATAAACTGGAGAGAATCTGGTCATGGCAACACACACCTGTGATCTCAGTACTTGAGAGGTTGAGGTTGAGGGATCATGAGTCTGAGGTTATTCTGGGCTATATAACAAGGTCTTGTCTCAAAAAGAAAGTGGGAAAACCTGGAACTTGTTGGGTAGGGAGAGAGCATATAGGCTATTGTCAGGTCATGAATAAAAAAGAGATTGAAGCACAACCCTTATGAGATGCCCACAGGTTGGGCTCTGTGCTAGGTGATGTTCCTCCACCATCACTCTGTTGTCACTCACTTTGTTTAGGTTATTTATCCACTTCTTCCTCATTGAAAGAGAGGAATGCCAGGCCAGGTTTGACTATTGCAGATTATGTAGCACAGGGGCTCCTGACTGTCAGGAAGACAATGATCAACAAGAACCTGTGGAATGGCAGGCCAAGTCTAGTTCCCTGAGGATCAAGGGGAGGAACCTGTAAAGGCCAAGGGTGCCTGTCCATGGCTGTTCTGAGTCCCAGTCGTCAGCACCCAGGACAGCTCCCACAACTGGCTCCTGACCATATTTTTCTTTAATTTGTTTTATTTTTGTTTTTAAGTCATAGTCTTGATTGGACTTGAACTACATATTTGTAGTCAAAGATGACCTTAATTCTCCTGCCTTTACCTCCCAAGCACTGAGATTACTGTCATGAGCCAGCACTGTAGAATGAGATGGAAGCAGAAGGAAGTAGGAAAGAGAATAGAGATAGCCTACATTGGAAGGACTCGCACAGGCTTAATAGAACATTGTTTCCAGTCAGCTAAGCTGTTGTTTCCCATTACTGGTGTGGACAAACAAAGAACACTCACCAGCTTGACCAGGATGACCCAAATTCTTCGCTGGTCCATGGCTTTAATGGTCCCCTCTGATGGTGCTGGTCTCCTTGGCCTGGTCAGAATGTCAAATGTCCTTAAGGACTCTGTAGACATCACCATCAACTTGGATTCCCATGTCATGAATTCATGTTTTCCTGGAGAATGTTTATTCAGTAGTCTGTGTTCATGCAATTATTGAAATTATGCCTAATTATGCAGTAGTGGTAAATAATAATCTCGGCTACAACAACATGCACTGTTTCTGTGATGGGGAAAGATTTTATGCAATTTGCTGTGAAACATCCTCATGCAAGAGTGCCAATTAGGATGAAGGAAACAAAGTGCTGTGGGTATTTACTATCCAGGAAAAGTACCTTTTTATCCAGCCTTGGGGCTCTACTCATTGAATAATGGCTGCCATTACTGCTATTAATAATGGGTACTCTTAACTTAGCTTCTACCATGTGCCAGATCCACTTTAAATCCAAATTCAAATTCAGTTCTAGCTTGAGTGCCTGCAGAAACTGAAGAAACATGCTGGGTCACTGTAGTGGGCTGTGATGGGAAAACAGCAGAGAGGGTAGGGTCTGTGGTAAACCATAGTGTGTATGTTCCATATATAAGGCCCATCTACCACCTAGCCAAAAGCTAAGATTGCCCCATGGAGATGCAAGAGTGGTGTTTCCAGGTCTTATTGCTTTTTAGAAGTTAGAAATGGGTATTTTAATGCAAACACGACAGATTTTTAAAAAACTAAAATCTAAATTATGACCTCCAAAGCCTATGTGCAGTCTTCAATCCCATTGCACCCCAGTATCAAATGACTCTGGGAAGACATGTCTTTGAATGGGAACTTGTTGATTAAGTTGAGTGTTACATGTGGGAAGAGAAGGGAAATTGCACAAGGCCATATAGCTTCTTCAAGAGCCAGTTTTCTTTAGTATCCTGTAGAGGTGATTTCAGAGAGTGTGAACTGTTATAAAAGGTCTGGCTGGAGATGAGAGGTGTGGAGGTGACTGATAGAAGTGCTGGCAGCTCAGAGAAGGGGAGCCAAAAACTGGCAAGCCAAAGTCTCAAGGAAAACCCTGTTCTCTCCCAGCCCTGGATTTGAAGGGAATAGGAATGCATTGGCTTCTTTTGTGTTGCTATGACAAAATGCCCTAAAGAAAACAGCTTATGAAAGAAAGGGTTTATTTGAGCTCACAGTTTTAGAGGGATTGAGTTCACTATGATGGGGAAAGTAGGATGGCAGAAGAATGGCATCAGCAGTCACGAAAAGAGAGAACAGAGAGGGAGACCAGGCTGTAAAACACCAAAGCCCTTCCCCAGAGGTGTACTCCGCAAGAGTGATTAGTCTTCCCCAACAGCACCACCATCTGGGGACCAAGTGTTCAAACATGTGAGCATATGTGGGACATTTCAGATTTAAGCCACCAATGGGATGATCTGTCTTTGGGGCTAGAAAGATGGGGATCCAAAGAGAAAGGGTCTTGGTCTACCAAAGTGGGAAGTCCTGCACCAGCAGGGCCAGAATGAGCATGTGCCTTTACTTCTGTATAGCAGAGTATAGAAGCTTCATTCTCTTCCCACCCCAGTGTAAATGTCCTAATTCAGGGACATCAAATCAGCAACTTCTGACCCATCACACCCTTACCTTCCTAACATTCTCTGCACAAGGTAGCATCTGTTTATATTGGAGCCACCTTCCATCACAACCATGTAAGTGAGGATTCTATTTGTCTCACACTCCTAGCAGCACAGTGCTTTGTACACAGTAGGGCTTCAGTAAATAATTCTGTGTGGGAACAAGTAAGCAAATATTCCTTTGACCATAGGTGTAAGTTACTTCACAGCACAGTGTCTTACAGGTCACTGGAGGTGTGCTATTGAAGGGGAGAGTAGGGACTCAGTGCCTTCCCTTCCCTTCCCTTCCCATTCTTCCCTTTTTGGCTATGCGGTGAACACTGCTCTGTCACACAGTCCCCACTGTGGTGTGAGGTCTCAAGACTTGTCCCCAAAACAACTAGACTCTGGCCTGAAGCCTCCAACACATGAACAAATGGAACCTTTACTTTTCATAAAAGTTGATGATTCGAGATATTTGTTACCACAATGGAAGGCGGACTTATATACTTTCTGTTCATGGTGGCTAAGGGTAAGTTCAAAAAATAGTTGCATTTGTTCTCAGTCTTGACAGATCAGTTTGAACCTGATACAGAAAGAATGGAAGAAATAAGTCACACAACAGCCCCCAGGTAATATGTCAATTCAAGGATCACTTAAGTCAAAGGGGAGTCCTGAGAAAGTACAGAGCCACCTTGTTAGGACTTTGGTTAGGACACACACACATCTTCTCGGTGTTTGTTTACTGTATGCCTGGCATGTGTGGGGTGTTGTGCCAGACCTCAGGGAGTAGCACATTCTCATTTTCTTTCCTTATGCAGTCTACAGGTCTTCAGTACTGACTCCCCAGCATCACTACAAAGGCTAGAGGACGTAGGCAAGAAAAGACTTTGAAAGTGTGTGTGCATGTGTATACATAGACAAAAGTAACTGCAGGAAAAAAAATTTTAAAAAGTAACTGCAGGCCTACTCTTAACAGAAGAGCGCTAAATTCTAGGAGACAAGCACACAGCAGAAAGTATTTATTGAGATGAGGCTTAAGAACTTGTACTTTATCAAAAGTCATACTATAATTTTATAGTTTTAGGATAAAGCCAAAGTTGTTGGCATATGGGGGAAGAGGGAAAATTTTTCAATAACAAAAATTTGTGTCTGTGTGTGTATGTATGTGTACATGTGTGAAACGGGTTCACTCACATCCAAAGGCCAGAGGTCAATATCAAGTATCCTCAACCACTCTCTATTGTAATTTTTGAGGCAGGAACTCTCATTGAACCTTGGACCCTGCTTATTCCAATTCTACTAGATCGGATATCCAGGACTCCTGGGATCCACCTGTCTCCACTTGTTCAGCACCGGGAACACAGGAATGCACCAGCACAGCCTGTATAGCCTGTATCTAACATAGGTGCAGGGGGTCAAAGCTCAGATTCTTAAGCTTGCACTCAGGCACTTTACCCATTTGAGCCATTGCTCCAGCTCAAATGGTCTTGATTTTTTTTTTTTTTACAAGTAAGTATGTTTGCATTGTTACTGCAAGCTATAAAACTGACAAGAATGAAACTTGGCTCCACTGGGGAAATCCTAAACAGCCCTGTGATTAGACTCTAATCAGTGAGTTTCAAGCACCGTGGCTTTGAGCTCCCAGCTGTACCTTGCTCCTCCAGGAGAGCTTTTTAAATCTGTTGATGCCTGTACCCAGCAACAGTGATTCTGGCTTAATTTGTAGTGGTGTGTCCTGGATACAGTCTTGCTGTTTCGTTTGGTTTTTCTGTTTTTCAGTGCTGGAAAGATACTGCCCAGGGCCTTGTGTATGTTAAACAAACCCTATCACTGAGTCATACCCCAAGCCCCATGCATGCTGCTGTTGTTGACAATGACTCTCAACTTTTACTGTAATCACAATCACTTGGAGAGGCATTTAAAAATCCCAGTCTGTTTGGGGACATAGCACCATCCACAGGTACCTACTGTGGAAGCATGGGACCTGCTTTAAGATCAATAGGAACCATGTGAAAAGCTATATATCAAACCCACCCTTGGGAGGAGGGGCAGTGGAGACAGGTGGATTGCTGAAGCTTATTACCCAGTCAGCCTAGCCAAATGGATGAGCTTCAGGCAGAGAGAGAAAGAGACAGACAGACAGACAGAGACACAGAGAGACACAGAGACACAAAGACACAGAGACAGAGAGAGACAGAGACAGAGACTGAGAGAGACAGACAGATAGACACAGAGACAGAGGCAGAGACAGAGACAGACAGAGAGACAGAGGAAGACACACACACACACACACACACACACACACACACACACAGAGAGAGAGAGAGAGAGAGAGAGAGAGAGAGAGAGAGAGAGAGAGAGAGAGAGAAGAGAGATCCTGTCTCAAAAGAATAAAGATGGAGAGCAATTAAGGAAAGATACCTGATATCAAAGTTTAGCCTCCTCCTGCATGCATGCAGACTTACAGGTGCAGGGTACAGCCCAGACCAGGTGCACAGTAATTCATAGAGATCAAGGCAAGTGAGATAATCAGCAGTGATCAGCAATCACAAGAAAGCATGAGGGCATTGCCCAGCAGGCACACAACTGCTCCACAAAGCAGCTTTGGATCCCTTTACCATGTGTGTGCCTCTTCTCATAGCTATATAACAGATGTATAAGTAAGGTGATCTGTGGCCATGAACTTCAGCGGATGATAGCATCAGATCACTCTCCACTGTGGAAGCCTGCTTGGGCCACAGCTAACTTGTATGGTTCACATTGTTGTCAATCAGCTGAACTGACATAGGAGGAAGCCACAAGTTCAAAGCCTGTGCTTCTCATCTCCTCTTCCGGCCACCCTGAAGAGAGCAGCCATGGCTTTAAGGCACTGTTCTTTGTATCCTTTCTAGAGGTTATGGTTGGTGACCTTGGAGCCGGTGGCCTTTCTGATTAGTTCCATGGGCTCTCTCATCTCCTCTGACTCATAAGACGTCAAGAAGATTGAAATACACCCCAGGCAAGGAGTGGGACAGGGAAAGATACCCCAATACCCCATGCTCAGTGGCTTTGCTTGAGAGGAATTTTAGCTCTCCACTTTTCTGTTTATCTGCAATTTTTCCCCTTTCCACACTTTGCTTGAGTCCATTATCCCTGCTGAGAAATATCCCAGATCTATTTCTTTTCCACCCTCAGAAAAAAAAAAATCTCTGGCTGCACTTGGCTAGCAAGCTGTCCTAAAGAACAATTCGGGCTGTGGAAGGGCAGTTCCCAGAGTTTTGCCAGTTTAGGACACCCATGGAAAACCAAGTGTCCTTGTGTAACAACCCAGGAGGAATTTGGAAACAGCTGGTTAGGAAAAGGGACAAAGATGTGTAGAGAGTCTCAGAGGCAGAAGATCCTAGAACCGTGAGGGCAACATGGGCCAATGAGATGTTCTCTCCATGCCCAGCAAGTCTCTCAAAAGGAGCTCAGAGTAACACTATCAATAGTTTATCTTAAACTACTGGCTGTGCTGTAATTGAACTCCTCCCCTGACTGTATTTGGCCAAAACCACTGAGAGGAACCAGGCTTTTGTGTAGCTCCCTCAGCTGATGGGAGTTTTGGAGAAGCAAGGGAAATCAGCTTTGTTGCAATTTTGGACAAATGCAAGAGGCAAGAAGAGCACAGGCCAGAAAGCAGAAGATAAATGTTCCTCGCACTAATGGAAATTCTAGCTGGAGATACAAACATAAGCCAGAGGATTTAGGGAAGTCTAATCCAATAGCATGAGCTGCAGTTGGAGATATGAGCCGTGCTATTTAATTCTTCAAAGACGAGGCAACTCCAGCCATTATCTAATTACACAAAGTCTCTTTTAATGATGGTTTCTCAAAGACACTAACCTCCCTCATGTGGATAGCTAGCTCACACAGAGTCTCTTACAAAGCATGTCTTAAAGTCTTGATTCTGGCTATACTGAGAGAGTCTGCAATCTCCAAGCACTTAATACAACCTTTTTACTCTCTTGCTTGTCTATGTTGTCCCTGTTGCTTGAATCACACTTTCTTACCATCTATGTCTACTTTAATATCTGCTGCTGGTTCAGCTTCAGATCTCAACATTAGCTGTCTCTTTTCCTCATGTATTATTAAGGCTGCTTTAAACTGACAGTAAAAGAAATTCAACTCATAATGGCTTTAATAATGGTGTATTTACTGCATATTACACATCATGTGCTTCACCTCTGACCTTGGATTCTTTGTGCCATTTTGCCAACAGCCAAGTGGGGAAGAGCGATGCTGATGAGGCTTACTTATGGATGTGTGAGAAACTAGGGAAAGGAAAACTCAGTGGGAGAATTGTGGGGTGCCTCCATGTTCTGTGGTCACAGAGATCTGTCAGTTTTAGAAAACATGGCCCAATAGGACAAGGTAACAAAGGCTCGAACTTCTTGGGGGATCAAAGACCAGATCAGGACAGTATGGTTGGTAAATACAGCACAATAGCAGAGAACAAAAGCATGAATCATGGTCTCACAGACAGCTAGAACAGTAGAGTGATGTCCACTCTCCAACCCTGCTGCAGCCTTAGAGGGGAATCTGTCACAGGCGCGACGTAATAGCATTTCCCTCGCGGAGCACCTGGGCTTCGTTTTGTTTGCAAAAGTAGAGGCACAGGCTGGAAACCAAACAAAGTCAGCAAAATGCTTTTCTTGGAAGCTTAAGGATATGAGTTCAAATTTGTAATCCATTGTAAAATAAAATAATAAAACACATGGTGGTGTGCACTTGTGACTCTAGCTCTGCAGAAGTGGAAAGAAGAAGACCCTTGGGGGTCCCTGGCCAGCCTAGTCTACTTGGCCAGCTCCAGGCCAGTAAGAGACAGTGGCCCAAAAATTAAATAAGGTGGATGAAACCTGAGAAATGACACCAAAGGTTGTCCTCTGACCTACACACACACACGACACACACACACACACCACCTGACTTAGCACTGTTTGGATTTCATCAGAAACTCCTCAGATAGTGAAAAGTATATCTCCTCAGATCTCTAAGAAACGTTTTCCCATGCCACTAACCAGAAGTGCATCATATTCTCTCACTTGCAAGAGAAGTCAAACTTCTGTTTCCAGACATGATTTCTCCCTGGGATAGGAGACGCTCCATCCTCTCTTGAACTGCATTTCTTAAGGAAATCAAGTTATAAAGAAGGAAGCGAGGAGAGAGCTGGTGTGAGGAATCACTGTGTAAGCTGCTGATACTAGAAGCATGAGGGTTTGGGTTTGTATCCCCAACACACAGTGGTGCATACCTGTTATCCCACTGTTGAGAAGATAGAGACAAGAAGAAAGCTCAAGCTCATTGGTCAGCCAGTGTAGCAAATTAATAAGTTCCAGTTCAATGAGCAACACAGTATCACAAACATATATGAAGTGGAGAGCAACTGTGGAAGACTTTGGTGTCAACCTCTGGTCTCTGTGAACACCATGCATGCACCAGATAACATTTTTGAATCTTCCCAACTAATAAAGCCACCAAAGATGTCTGCTGTTTCCTGTGAGTGCCAACTGTATTAGCTATCCTTTTCTTTGTCTGTCCAAGTCTTTCTGATACCATGGTGATTATTACACTTCCTGTTCACTCTTTGTTTCTAGAGACTCTTATGAAGTACATGAATTATCAAGAAAAGGCTGAGCTATGCCTGAGGAGACTATGGGGCTTGAGTGCTGTTCATGGCAGCAGACTAGGCTGCGTTGTCCCCTATGTCTCTCATAATTTTGAAATCTGTGACCCAGTTCTTTTAATATAAATATCTCCTTTTCCACAGATAAACAGAAAAAATGGTTTTCTGACTGTTGGCACCTTGAATTCCCTGTGCACATGTTCACATTGTACAAACACCAGATAAGAGTTTTGAATCTTTCTACCTGATAAAGCCATCAAGGATGTCTACTGTTTCCTGTGAGTGCAGCAAACAAGTTTTCTGTGACAGAATTGGATCCAGGATTTGAATAGGTGTCTATTTGAGCCTGGACTGGTCATTTTCTCTGCCACAAATAACAGCCGTAAAGACCTAACTCTTCTGAGATGCATAACATCATGGCAACACAGCAATACAAATTCTGCAAATGTCTACTGTGTGTGTAGTATGTGTGTGCGTAGGGAAGGGGGGAAGAGTTAGCTAATCCTCTTTGCTGATGAGCTTTCAGTCTCTTCTGAGCAGTCCTGCCCTCATCCTCTTCAACAGTATAGAATATTACAAGAAAAAATGTTCTGTATAAAGAATCTTTTTTATTGTAATGATAATAATAAAGTATTTCCTGTGGTTATAGCTAACAGGTCACTTGTTGCCATTTTCTGTGTGCAGCTAAGGTGCATGGTAGAAACTCACTTTCCAGGGAACCTTAGAATTCAAGACCCCTTCACATAGTGTAGTTGTTTTAAACAGCTCTCTGTTACATAACAAAATACTGGAGACAGTCAACTTATAAAGCAAAAAGGTTTCCTTTGGCTCACAGTTTTAGAATTTACAGTCCATGATGACTTGGCCTTACCAACTTGGGTCTGAGATGAGGCAATAAATACACCATGGCAGGAACACACGGCAAGAGCATAATCTTTAAAAAGTGAAATTTCTTCTATCTTTCCAAACCCAATGCTACTCATTTTCTGCCCGAAATCTCTGCATTCATCAAGACTTTTCTCCTGTATGTTTTCTCAAATAGATACACTCTTAGATGATATACCAACCATGGCATACATATATAGACATACATATGTGCATGTATATGTATATAAATACATAGACTGTGGTTTATTCCAGGGTCCACTTTGTTTTTACCGTTTAAAAATTTTCTTACATTTATTTATTTATTTATTTATTTATTTATTTATTCATTCATTCATTTGTGCACCTGTATGCCATAGCATAAATGTGGGGGCTAGAGGACAGCTTGCAGGAGACAATACTTTCGCCCTCAATCTCAATCCCCAGGCCTCATAGTAAGGACCCACACACACCCATTAAGCATCTTCCAGGCCCAATTCTAGGACCCACTTCTTATTGTTCTCAAATTACGCTGTGAAACAAGGATGCATCTAACAATTAAAGACATGGCACTGTGGCTGCTGCTTTTCTTATTGGTAAATAAAATAGCAGTGAATCATGCAGCAAAGAACATTTAAAAATAACAAAATACAGGAGAGCCAGTGCATCCACAGTCATGGATGGAGGATCATGTGGCTTGCTAGGGCAGCATTTTCACAGAGGGCTTTCTCATTCATTTCCACACCTTTGCAATTGGTCTCTGCATGACTGCACCTGCCTTTAGGTAGCTATGTTCCTTGGAGCCTACACTACTGCTAGGTTTTTCTGGAAGAAACAATACTGTACCAGCCATCATTATCCCTAGCCTTGGGTTTCATGCATATGCATTTGTGGAAGAACTATTCCTACTTGTAAATTCTGAAGGCTGCCCTTATGGGCGGGGGGGGGGGGGAGAATAAATGGTCACCTCGATACACGTTCAAATTCTTCCTCCAGAGTGTCCATGTGAATGCCTCAGGGGAGCTTAAATTTTCCTCTACACTGGAGGTCATATAACTGTTCTGTAAGAAGACGAATTTTCAGCTTTGTAGGTGATTCTATCTCCTTCTCCCATATACATGTGTATATGTATGTAGTGTGCTGTGTTTACCTGTGTGTATGCATGTTTGAACATATGTGGGTGTCCCTACAGAAACCCAGAGTTATCACTGTCTTTCTTGATCACTGTCTACTTTGCTTATTGGATCCAAAACGTGACAATTCAGGCTTATCTATTTACCCAGCTTTCCTTGAGGACACCCTGTTTCTGTCTTCTGAAGGTTGGAGTTATGGCAGCCATCACACCTGCCCAGCTGTTACTTATGTCCTGGGGATCTAAGCTCCCACAATATCCAGGAAGTGCTTCATTGGCTGAGCTGTCTCCAAGCCCTAATGTTCTGTCTCAGTAAAAGTCCAAGGACAAGAGCAGCTTGTTGGCCCAAGCAAACAGTCCACACACTTGTGTAGTTGTGGCTTGTGCAGCCCTTCACAGTAGCCCAGACCTGCTCCTTACCCAGGAACCCACCCAGTTAGTGTAAAGTTCACAGCCTTTCCAAGCTCACGCCTCTTACCGTCAATTAAATGACCATAGAAAACTTTGGAAGTGTTACTGAATAAAAATGAACTCCCGAGTTCTACTTATTTCTGAAATTAAAGAAAATAAATCTTTGTCACTGGACGGTCATTCTTCTATATAGCTAGGATCTGTACCCATGTATTGTGGGAAGCGAAGGGAGAGACCTGAGTGAATGTGCAAACCTGAGTGGATGTGTGTTGTTGACATGAGCTGGCCATGACAAGGACCCTCGATTCTCAGATCCATGGGAAGTGCCAAAGCCTCCCCAGGCTAACCTCAGGGAAATGGGAAAGCCTCCCCTCCTGGTCATAGTACAAATGTTGATAGTGTATGCCAAAAATGTTCACTGTGGCTTTCTTCTGTCCACACACAATTTTTAGGGCCCAAAGACAGCTCCCTAAGAAACTGTTCCTACCAAGATTAACTAGACCTCTCTCTCTCTCTCTCTCTCTCTCTCTCTCTCTCTCTCTCTCTCTCTCTCTCTCACTCTCCTGAGATTTTATTGGCTTTGAAACAGAGTACATACATTCAATGTATGTATGTATGTATGTATGTATGTATGTATGCATGTATGTATGGTTTTTCAAGACAGGATTTCTCTGTGTAGCCCTGGCTGTCTTAGAACTCACTTTGTAGACCAGGCTGGCCTTGAACTCACAGGGATTCACTTGCCTCTGACTCCCAGTGCTGGGATTAAAGACATGTGCCACTGCATCTGATTTACATTTCAATTCTTAACACACATACCCAAACTCTGAAGAGCCACATGTTGTGTTCATGTTCCCAGATGAAGAACCATGTGTTGTCTCTCTTTGAACTTCTTCCAGTGATGCTTCACCCCCAAACTTGAAAAGGTTTCCTTAAGATCTCACATAACAATCAAATGCTCATAATCCTTGATTCCACTGACTCACAGTTTCATATCACATACAGTACATACTCAAAATGTCCAACTTTCACAGCACATTATCACAGTTCTTAGGAAAATGGACTGACATAACCAAAGACTTTACAGTCTGACAGGTAAGGACCAACGAGTGGTTTTTAGGGAACAGTTCTACTAGAAACACAAGACCAGGTATAAACGGACACGTTTCAGACACAAATGCACGACTGAGACTCCAAACTGGCATTCAGTATGCTCTATATTGTAGGATATAAAACTAGTCCCCTCCACGGAATGTTACAGTGACCCTGAGACAGTCACAGCCTCTCTTGTTTCACTATCCTGGTATTTTCTGGTTGTACAAACAAAACAAACAAACAAACAAAAACCAACAAAACAACAAGAAACCAAAAAGGAAATTATTTATCTCTTTAAGAAAATTATTTAGGGTCTGGAGAGATGGCTCAGCAATTAAGAGCAATGTTTGCTGCTCCAGAGGTCCTGAGTTCAATTCCTAGCAACAACATGGTGGCTAACAACTGTCTGCAATGGGATCTGATGCCCTCCTCCAGCATGTAGGTGTGCATGCACATAGGACACTCATATACGCTAAGTAAATAAATCTTTTTAAAAAGTTATTAATAGTTTAAAAATGGGATAAAGTTGGAGCCCTCCCACCTTTTAAAAATGTTTCTAGAGCTACTAAAAAGCTCACTCACATTTACAAAACAGTTAATAAAAATATTCCTCTGGAGTGAAAAAGAGGAAGGCAGGGACCACTGAGAGACACAAGGATGGATGGTTAGTCAGACTTAGCATCTTTTATACTTCAGAAACTGGACTCTGGTTTTCTGTTCCTCCATTTTCTGCAGGCAGTTCTATAGTTTACTGGTCAGCCACTTCAGCCTGTTTGCGCTTGCCCCCTCTTCCCTTTTGTTTGTATGTTTTTGTCTGATGTTTTATCATTTCTTGTGATCTTCTTCTATTTCCCATCTGCATCAGCAGGGTCATGCTTGACCAGCAACTTGACAGAGCAGCGCTTGAGCTTGGCCTTCACTGCTCCATCCTCGTGGACCTTCCTCTTGGGCAGCTGTATACAGTAACCCTGACTCCTTGTTCAACTGCAGACAATGTGGTGGGAAGCTCACCAGAGAGGGTCACTCAGACACCACAGTTTATAGACAACTTCACAGAAGCTAAGATAGGCAGTTAGCTGGACGCTACATCAGCTGGGGCATCTTGACCTTGGGTTCCTAAAATACAGCTGGGTAATTTTCCATGGGATTCTCCATCAAGAAGATCAAATTATAGCTAAACCTGAAATGGCCTCAGCAAGGTGGAAGATGGACCTCTGCAGTCTTGCCTGGTCACAACAACAAACACACAGAGCTTACAGGGTGCTGTGGCGTCTCCATTCAAAAGCTCAGGCCACCTGATCCCAACTTTTCTGTATCCATATGTCTGTCATTTCTTCATTCCCTCACTGGCCCAGTTAGGTCAATCTCTTAGGACACAACAGTCTATTAACCCATCTTTACCAAAAAATATGCAAGGAAAAATGCATGTGTGCTGCCCATGCCCAGACTTCTTCCTGCCACCCTTCCCTGGACAGTATAGTGACTACTCACACAGCATTTGCAAAGTCGGCTGTGATGGGTTCTCTAAAGATCTCATTGTGTGGGAAGACATGTGTAGGCTCCAAGCAAATACCACACAGCCCTAAGCATCTCTGGCTCTGGTACCCTGGGGTTCCTGAGACAAGTTCTCTACGGATACTGAGTGGTGACTCCCTTGGGAAGGGAACATCTCTTTGATTATTCTGTTTGCTTGCTTTTGCCATGGTGGAGGCTAAACCTATGGCTTCAGCTTCGAGTGTGAAAAGCATTCTGTCCACTGGCTGCAGACAAGCCTGATGTCACAGGTCTTTTGGAGGCCTTTGCCTTATTTCTTGATGAGAAAAATCCAGTTACTAATACAAATTACAAAACACGATTAAAAAACAGAGCCCTTCTTACAGTGTCTGCCAGTGCGAAGAGAATCTGAGCCCACAGAGGCCCAACAAGTTAAAAGAATACCAGCTTGTCTTCAGTGGGCATCATAGTTTGGGGTTGGCCTCAGAGCCTCTGCTCTGAGTCACTGCTCACCACAAGAAGTGGCTTCCACTGATCAGGGACACATTCACAGACATTACTATCCATTGAATTTTTCCTATTAGTATGCCAAGTTTATTTGATCACAGCTCGTTTGCAGGATGGAAAGGCAGTTGCTGAGATGTTGATAAAGCTGTCACAGCAAGATAGAGATAGGAAGTCTCATTAATATTGAGAAAAGAACAAACCCATAAATAAGAGATTACCAAGCAAAATAAGATAGTCTCTCCCGAAGTTGGAACTAATCTCCTGTGCAAAGCCATGTGATCTTCCCAGGCATCCTCTCTGTCAGGCAGACCTATAGAATATGAATGGTGCAGAGGAGGGAAATTGATATGCAGAAAAAGGAGTTGGCAAAATAATTAGAGTCAGGAGGCTTCCTTTACTTGCCTTTTATTTGAGAAGCCACCCAAAGTAGAATAGGGAGGACACACCATGACTATACTGATGATGTAGCAATGAACCTGGAGAGGAGGGAGAAGGGAGGAGACAATCTCCCTGAGGGTGAATGGCTGAGCTCAGCTAGACCCATGGATCAGCTGAGGGTCACCCTCTAGGGTAGACAACAGCCTATGCTATCCCTTTGTTGTATTACCCTGTTTAGCCATCTATCTCCTGACACTCAGTGTCATCCTGATCCCTCTTATTTTGTGGCTCAGTCACACTGACCATTGGTCCTGGAGGTGACTCCACTCAAGGATACTTGAAGATTGAGACTATTAGAAAGCACACATTTTATTAAGTTGCAGGAATGAACCAGTTGGGCCTGTCTTCCAGGGATACCTCGGCATCTTTTATACAAGATTTAGAGTTGGATATTTGTTTGCTTTGATTGACAGTATCAACAAAACATTATTAATGGTGAAGAACAAGAGAGAGAAGGAAGAAATAGGATGGGAAGAAGGAAGTCAGAGGTAGGATAAGGGCAGAGAAAGTAGGGAAGACAATAGAAATTCACAAAGAGCAGACAGGACCAGAGAAAGAACAGCAAGAGAGGAAAGAGAGAGAGAGAACTGAACAGGGGGGAGATAAAGATAAGTGAGCTGAGTAGGTGGACAGAGATGAGAGGATGGAGGAAGAAGAAATGGAAAGGGGTGGGCAGAGGGTAAATAACAAGACAGAGAATGAGGCCAGACAGAGCAAATAGGCAGATAGGTACAGAAGAGATGAGAGCCTTGTACCCTGAAACAGCCATAGAGGTTAAGCAGTATTGTCAAGACTGGAGAAAGAGACCCAAGAAACTAATTTCCCAGGCTCCCAAGGCCATCTACATTTCCTGTCTGCATGAAGTTTTTTGTTTGTTTGCTTGTTTTTGCTTTTGCTGTGCTGGGAATTGAACCTGCAGCCTCATACATGCCAAGCAAGTGCCCTATTACTCAGCCCCATTCCAGACCTCTTATTTTTACTTTTATATTTTGAGATAGGTTTTACTCAGGCTTCCCAATTAATCCTGAACTCACTCTGTAGTCCAGGCAAGCTGAACTTGCCATCCTCCTGCACTGGCACCCCAAGAAGCTGAGATTGTAGGTCTGCAATAAGAGACTTGGCTAGCATACAGTTTTGCCAAGAGAATTAAATGACAAAGAAATGTAACAGGAAACGTGCCTTTCTACAGAACCATCTCCCAAGCTTTTGTGAGCCTGCAAGATGAAAGGGGCATGCAGCATTTAATTCAAGGCTCCCTGCTTACGTTGCAGAGATATTTGGACACAGAAGCTGGCTCTGGGACTCAGGAAGTAGAAAAGGAAAGTGAAAGGGTGGCTTTTCCCAAGCTTTGGGGTTTAGGGTGCAGGAAAGAGTGCTATCCTCTCAGGATAACAGGATTAGTTAAAATGAGGCCACGAGAAATCCATGGTCCTCTGGGATCTTCAGATGCTGAAGCTAGAAGCTAGAAGGATCTCAAGGAACGCATGTATTCATTCTCATTCTTCCTTCCCTGTCCTTTCTCCTGTACTTTCCCCTCCCTCCTTCCCTCCCTCCATTGCTGATCCCTTCCTTCCTTTCCTCTTCCCTCTCCCTCCTCCCTTCTTTTATCTTTTTTTCATTCCTCCCCTTCCTTTTCCTTTGTCCTGTCTTTATCCTCCCCGTTCATCCCCCTTTTCTTTCCATATTCTCACTCTTCCTTCCTCCCTCCTCTTTTTCCAATCCACCCGTACTGCACCTTCATATTTGATTTCTGTTCCAAAAGGATCTTGACTGTAGCCTTCAGAGCATGAAATATTCAACCCACTTGGACACCTTTTAATTAATCTGGAATCTTATTCAGGCCATAGCTCCTTGACACCTGCTCCTACCACCCTGCCCTGCATTCAATTAAAGCATCTTTGAGCACTGCCTCTAAGATGAAAAGAGGAGCACCTGCTTTGGAGGACTGCGCTTGTAGGAGCATGGGCATTCTTTCTCCTTGCTCTCCATCTGGAGATAAGCTGTATGATCTATCCTGTTAAGAGAGGCAAGGGTGAATTGTGAAGGGCAAGAAAAGAAAGATGTGATGCAGAAGGCCACGTCCGTGCAAGCAGCAAACATGCTGCTGATTAACAAGCAGCTGAGACTGAGGATACAGATGTTTCATCAGCATTCTACAGCTGTCCTCACCTGACCTGCCCAACATCCCCCAGATGGACTCAATTATCACTGGGTTCATTTGCACTTGTTGACATTTCACTCTGTTACAGGAAAACAGTGAGTTTTTCAAACTCTGTTTTGTGCTGGGCTTGGTGGATTTTTGTCTCAGGTTGAGTCATAAATAAAAGTAAAGAACTTGATTCACCTAAGGTTTTCAGAGGTGCCAGGCACATGCTAAATGCTGGACAAATAATGAGTGTTGGATTAACCATTGTTGTGCTCAGTTTGTCGTATTTTTATTAGGGGTAAATCTAGATTTTTGCTCTGACTATAATAAATCACAATACTCAGCATCCAGTTGGTCTTTTCCCCTTAACATACTTGGTTACATAAGGGCATGTTTATGCACCTGTATAGTGTAATTTGGGTCTATTCCACATGCTCCTCCCCATCCTCTTCTTTGTCCTTTCATCCTCATACCTCCCATTGGCCCCCTTTGGACCTCTGATGGTCTCAATCCTATTTTCATGGCCTCTATATGTAGATGAGTTCATGTGTCTATATAAAATCCAGGATAGAGAAATGAGGGAAGATGTCCTGAGATTGGCTTAATTCACTAATGTGCTCATCTTCACTTGTATCCATTTTCTAAAAAATGCCATAACTTTGTTCTTTGTAGCTGAAAAATAATTCCACTGTTTATATAAACCACAGTTTCTGTATCCCTCTGCTGGTTCCCATCACTTAGTTGTTCTGAATAGTGCTACAGTCAACACGAGTGCACATGTGTCTTTGTAATTCATATATGTGAAAGTTGTCCTAGTCAGGGTTACTGTTGCTGTGATAAAACACCGTGACTAGAAGCAATTTGGGGAAGGAAAGGTTTATTTTACTCATAGCTCCTTATAATGGTTCATCATCAGAAACAGTGAGAGCAGCAACTTATATTAAGCAGGAACCTGGAGGCAGGATGCTGCTTAACGGCTTGTTCCCCATGGCTTGCTCAGCTGCTTTCTTAGAGGACCCAGGACCACCAGCCCTGGGATGGCACCACCCATAATGGGCTGGGCCCACCCCTATCAATCACTAATTAAGGAAATACCTTGCAGGCCTGTATACAGTCCAATATTATGGAGGCATTTTCATAATTGAGGTTCCCTTTTCTGAGACAATTTTAGTTTGTGTCAAGTTGACATTCAGCACAGGAGTGGGATAGTTGGGTCATGTGATATATCTATTTGACTCTATACTGATTTGCTTGCAGCAGGAATGGCTTATATCCCCCACAAGCAATGTCTTAGGGGCCCCCTTTCCCATCTTTGCAATAATGTTTCTCTTGATGCCTGGGATGAGACAGAACTTGATGTGATTTTACTCTTATTTCTCTGATGGCTAATGATGTTAATAAGATTTACCAAGTATTCATGACTCTTTGTTACACTGGGTTTACAGCGCTGAACTGATCTTCTGTTGTGGATTGGACCTGAATTACATCCCAGTAGGGAGGTACAATCTTATGCATTATATGCCTGGTACTCAGTGCAGTGTTCAGAACTAGGGCTTTGTGAGGCAACTGAGTCATGAGGCTTTGGCCTAATGAATGGATCATAGGGTGAATTCATTGATGGTTCATAATTGGGTGGGTGGCATTATTGGGAAATAATGACAATTAGGAAGTAGAGCCTATTGGGAGGAAGTAGATGACCAAGGACATCTTGTCCCTAGCCCCTCCTTTTTCTTTCCTTCCTGAATGCCATGAGGTGAGCAGCTTTGCTGTAACACAGGCTCTCACCATGTCATTCTTTCTCTTGACAGGTCCAGGAAACATGGAGCCAAAGGATCGTGGCCTGAGACCTCCTCAGCTGTGAGCCACAACAACGGTTTCTCCTACATCATGGCTTTCCCAGATACTTATCATAGTGAAAAGAGGCTAACCCGGCTCCCCCCATCCACAAACTCCCAGTCAGTTGTCCATTGTGCACTTATCAGGCACCTACTGAATGCCTGGCATCTTATTAGATTCTGGAGTTCTCCAGGAGGCAAGACAACAATGGTCCATGTGCTCAGGAAGGTCACCTCCTAAGCCACAGGACTGACCTTCTGGTCTGAAAGCCAGCAACAAACAACCACACTTAACTATAGCCAGAGAGTAGTCTCAACTCCCTACACACAATACCATCTTTAATCCTTACAAATAGTCTATAGCCTTCTTGTTATATTTTTTGTGTATGGTTGGAGGCACAAAGAGGTAGATCATAGGCATGAAGCTGCATGGCAATCTGAAGAGCTAGGATTTAAACCAAGCATTTCATCTCCATAAAACTGACCACCAAGCTCCACTACCTCATCCCATAATTGTTTCTCTTTGTATTAGCAAGCTTCTGTGATTTAAGTGCACTTAACTCCACAGAGACAGGTAACAAATGAGTGGATACCAGAGCAGCAGGAGTGTCCAACCTGTAGCCAAGAGCATCTGTGAATGTGGTCCAACAAGATTTATTCTCACTCTCTCTTTCTCTCTCTCTCTCTCTCTCTTTCTCTCTCTCTCTCTCTGTCTCTCTCTGTCTCTCTCATCTCTGTCTGTCTGTCTCTCTCTCTCTCTCTCTCTCTCTGTGTGTGTGTGTGTGTGTGTGTGTGTGTGTGTGGGCACGTGCATGCTCTTGCTGTAGGAACACTCAGATTTCAGACATGTGTGACCATATGCTTACACAGCATTGGGGTGTGTGTGACTAAATTCAGCTCCTCCCCCAGCCCACAGTGTTTTGTGGCATAATTACATTGTCTGACTCTTGGGTATGAAGTCTGTAGGTGATAACATTGTGCCAAAATGAAAGTCTGAATACCCTTTCCTAAAAGTAGTTGACTAGGATGGCCAACTGTGTGGAGTTTCCAGTTGGCATCATGTTAACATTCTTGAACTAGCTCTGAAAGAGTGGAGGGATGAAAGGATGGTTGTGGGTATGGGGAAGGCTGGATAGAAAATTAAGTGCCAATGTTCTTTAGCACTGTGGGAGGTGATGATTGACAATGAATTGAAAATCTTGAAGTAGACTTAAGAAGACTTTGAGCATTCCCATCACAAAGAAATGACATGTACATAAAGTGACACACATGCCAATAACCACGAGATAATTATATAGGTATCTTGAAGAATCACGTATGTCCACACACATGTAGAATCATTCACTAATGTGTTGACTTAAAAATGTACATGCTACATGCCAAACATGGTGGCACTTACCTATAATCCCAGCACTCAGAAGACTGAGACAAATGAATTTGAAGACAGCCTGGGACACACAGTAAGACCCTATCTCAAAAATAAAACTAAAATATGAACATAGAATTTAAATTTTTCTTTAAAGTTTTAAAACTAGTTGCTAACAATGTCTGCTAAAATATGCTTAGTACACATAATTCCATCCCAGCTAAAGTGGTTCAAATGACAAGCCATTTGCTAAGAGAAACCACACACACTTTTCTTTGATCCTTAACTGCAGAGAATTTGAAGACCCTCAGCAACTTGCCTGGTGGTTGAACAATTAGCACTGGTGTTCACAACTGAGCTTGCTTCATCTTTACTCTTGGAACAACAAAAAACAGAAGCTTCTAAGAATGTAGAAGGTCCTCACTGTAGAGAAGCAGCCTTGGATGAAGGAGGGGTGTCACGTGTTTGGTACCTAAGGAGTGTTTGATCCAGGCTGGACCAGAAAAAGTACCACCCCAAATTAGGAATACCTGACTAGGCCTCATTAAGATGGAGTCGAGAAGGTCAAGTTCATTCTAAGCTCAAGCATGAGTTCTGAAAGACAGAAAGCAAAACAAGTTCAAAGGATTGAAAGAATCTCAAGCCTTTCGGGAAAGTGATGATGGTCATAGTCTAATCTGTAATAAACAAACAATCATAAGCCTTTGGGAGGAGCTTTCCCTGACAGCGACTGTCTCGGGGACTTTCATGTGCTGACTTATTCGTTTGTGGTTATTACCATCACATCAATTTTCAAAACTTTGCTATTATTTTTCATCACATGTAAGTGTATGTGTCTGCAGGTGGGGATATGAGTGTGTGAGTACAGGTCCTCCAGAAAGCCAGAGGTTTCCGATATGCAGATGATGGAGTTACAAAAAGTTGTGAGCCACCTGACCTGGGTGCTAGGAACTGAACTAGGCATCTCTGGAAGAGCAGCCAGTACTCTTCACCACTGAGCCACCTCCACCACCTTGCCATCCCACTTTTATGAAGAAATGAAGGCTGGAGGTGCTGCTCAGTGGCACAGCAGTTACCTAGCATATGTGAAGTTCTGGGTTTAGTCCTTATTGATGAAAATGGAAGGAAGAAAAACAAGGAAGGAGGAAGGGGAACAGAGCAAACATATGAACAGCAATGCCAGGTACTGGCTCATACATTACAGGATGGTCTCTGGAACTTTAAAGTTTCAGAGTAAAGAAGAGCTGCTAGCCCAGTAAAGAGGGGTCCCACTGGAGGTTAACACTTGAGGACATGAAACTGGACCATGAGGCTCTGTGATCCCAACACAGAAGCCAGCACCAGTCCCTAGAGGTAAAGATTTCCAGTGGTCATAGTCACAGACTGAGCAGAATTCGAGGACAAACTCCAGATTTGGTTTCCTTGCCTAAAAATGGGGGTGTAAAATATCTTTCTTAGGGCATAGCTGTGGTGACTGAACTTGTCTTCTCAAAAGCATGCAGCACCAAACCAGTACCCATTATACACCAGTCAGGACACTAATCAATGGACCAACAGGAGAACATAGCCAGAACTTGTATCTTGAAGGAGAAGTGAGGAAGCAGTGTTCCAAGTAAAGGTTCTGCTCCTAAATCTATGGATGAAGCAAAAGCTAGTGGCAGGCATCAAATTAAAACTCCCTAAGTATCAAGCCACTTACCTCCTTGTGCTGCCTTGATCCTTCTGGGCTTCATGATCACATGTGTGTGGGGGTGGGTGGGTGGGTTGCTGCAGGTCCCCCAGCCTCAAGCTGCCTACATGTTGATATTTAATTAATCTTTTCATTTGATCCTCAGGCTTGCTCAGTGGCTCCTTTCCCTTGATGCTCTCTGGGGTCTGAATACAGTAAAATCCAGCCCTAATTAAAATGGTTGAAACACCAGCAGTCTTTATTAATAAAACATCAGAATGAAACTGTTTTTTTTCCCCAAGAAATTTTTCTCTAAATCTCTGGGAAGGTGGGCAGAGTAAGGAAAGAAAAAAGTTAGATAAACCTTTTTAGCCAAGTATTTGAGGACAACATGTGTACTTCCTTCTCCAGAGGTCTCTTAATATAGCTTCCTGTGTGAGACCTCAGCTAATACATTGTCTGTAATGGGTCTAGGTTTTTTTCATCTTCAAACTGGGACCACCACACAGCTTTAAGATCCTGTGAGCAGAACACATCTTATTGCTAAGTTCTTGAATTTATTTGGTAAAGCTGAGAAATTATTTTGTCTGTGTCACTTATCCTATGAGCACGGCCCCAGGTGATTCTTGTCACCCAGGTTGTATAACCTTGAGTTACATGTTCTTTGGTCTTGAGAGTCTGAATGGAGATGTGTATCAGTCTCAAGCAGATTTCACATCCAACTCAGGGGCCCAATGGGAGGACTTGGTTCAGGGATACTCTGGATTGAATAGAACTAGCCAGACCAACAAGCTCATCTCTCTTAGGGACATTTTGCAGTTGAACAGAGGAGACAAGGTGCAGGGGACAAAGTTCAGTGGTAGCTACAAACATGGTTCTTGAAGCCAGACAAACCTCTTGAAGGTGTACTTAGTACCTCAGTTTCTCTCTATGTAAATAGAGACATTAAGTCCCTTGCTTGTGCCATTTCAATAAAAAATTCATGAACTACATTTTGTCATCTACAGAGCAGGCCTGACACACACTTATGGGTGTTTGAATTTGCTATTAACAGAAGTAATAATTGTAATGTCATTTGTAACTTATTCTCTTTTCCTCTTGTTAGTCAATCACCCTGGAGCCATCCTGGAAATCCCCTCTGAGATTCATAAGATACCCTTCAGCTCTGAACACCGACAAGTGTTGTCCTAACATAGGGACCTTCCTCTTTTGAAGGGCATTTCTGGCTCTTTCAGAAGTTCCATGTAAGGCAGTCTCTCCATCAGAGGCCATTGTCATTAAGGACACTGATGTTCAGGAGAGCATGTAAGATGGAGTACTGTATGGCCACTCCAAACCCATCACACCCTTAGTTAAATATTCTGGTTCTCATTCCAAAAATGTTTCATGAGGGCATTTTATAAGCACATATCAAAAATGTGCTCATATTTGCCCCTACGCACTAACCTCCTCCACCTGCCTCCTTCCCCCTGATAGTTTCTTCTTCTCCTCATCAGTAGCCCCCCCGTTTCTATTTTGTGTCATTCGTGTATGGCATGTACACGAGAGAAATAGTGCAACATTTGGCTCTTCCTCCCCAACAACTCCTCTTGTTCTGACCTCTCCCTTTCTGTTAGACCCCTCCTGTCACCACATACTTCCCCTTCTACTTTCCTCCCATATGTAAACATATGTATATACTTACACCTATATTCCATATATGAGAGAAACATGGCATATTCATTGTCATAGTCTGGCTTATTTTGCTTAACACGATTCACTCCAGTTTTATCCATTTTCCTGCAAATTACATAATTTCATTCTTCTTTGTGGCTGAATAAAAGTTCATTGCATATATGTACCATGTTTTCTGTCCCCATTAGCCTGGGCATCTGTTCTAATTATATCTAGGATGTCATGGTAGTGTGGGTGTATGGATATGTATGGTATGTTGACTTAGATTCCTTTGGGTACTCACCTTTTATTTTGCCCAGAGTTTGCCCCTGTCCCTGGAACCAACATTTTAGGCAGAGGGAACAAAAGGCTTTCCCTTTTGACTCCTGGCCATAGAGACCAAAATGCTCAGCTCAGCCCATTCACCTGGAGTTTTCAGGTCTTGTTAAACATTCTGGGTGAGAGCTGGGATCTGCTTCTCTGCACTGGTTAATCCTGCAGTTCATGTGAGCCGTGTCCCCATTCACCGATGATGAGGGGCCTGCTTCTTCCTATGCCAGCCTTTCTTCTCTAGGAAAGGACAGGCTAGGTTTATTGAATTTTAATACATCACCCCCGTAGCAGACATCAACAGAGGGAGACAGATGTGAAACTAGAGCACCAAGCCCTAGCCCTGTATCCACCCCTGGCAGTCCCTGCCCTTCCCTCTCTTTCTCTGCAAATCTACTCAGCCCCCCTAGGGAAGCTGAGAGTTCATTATGAACAGCAGCCAAAAGTCAATAAATACATGGCTGAGATTTCAGTCACCTACTGTGGCTGTCCTCACCACGACAAAGTAATTGCTTGGCCCCAGACTGGGCTGGGAGTTTGCTGGGGCAGGGACAAGTGGCAGGGAGCTCAAAGGAGTTCTGTTGCCAGAATGAGCTTTTTGTCAAGCAAATTTGATCATGTCAAATATCTCCACCTCACTCAGACCTCTTCAATGGCTCCCTATGGCTTCTAGGATAAAGACCAAAACATTTAATACGGCTTGTGAGATTCTGCAGGCGCTGGCTCCTAACGACCTCTTTAGGTCTATTTACAGATATTGCCCATCCCCCACCCTCAACTACTCTAATAAGGTCGTTCATCTTTTAGTTGCTAACTGAGATTCCAGGGCTCAGAGCAAATGTCACTTCAATTTGGAAGAAATCTTATCAAGTAAGTCCAGCTTTATAGAGCTTTGCATTTATTCTTTGTTGTATTTGTCATAGTCTGCATTTTGTATCTGTAGAGATACATTGATAAGCAATTGATTGATTAACAGGTAATATATAGATAATAGATATGTAGGTGGGTAGATAGACAAGTAGGTAATAGATATGTTGGTAGGAGGCAGGCAGGCAGACAGACAGAGATGATGTGTTACCTACCCACTGTTGAATAACCTCAGGTTTCATGGTGTTCTTCACAGTGATTGGCACAGAGTGAGAAAAAGTGGGTATTTGATGAGTGGCTATATGAATGAATGAGTTGCAAAGTAGGGAATATTCCTGTTAGGTCTAAAGAAAACTCCAGTTTCCCAAACTCCAGAAAACAGTCCAAATATCCTGAAATGAGCTCAACCTGTCTATAGGAGGATTTCTGGTGGTCAGATAAAATCCAGCCTTCCTCTGAAACTCATGAAGCTGGTTCTAGTCTGCCAAAAGGAGTCATTTCCCTTACATCTGGCAAAAGGGACAAATGGCTCTCCATAACATATACCTAAGGTGCCCATCAGCATATCACGGTCCATGCTATCCTCCAGAATCCCTCAGTTCTTACTCACAGGTACTTGTTATACATTTCAAAGGCTCCACACCAGTCTCCCAGTCTTCCCTCCCCACAGCTACTCACCCTTCTTACAACTCTTTCTATTTTCCTGTGTTCTTTCTATTCTCTGTCCCTTGCTGTTCTCCTCTCTCTTGCAGATAGCCCTGGCCATGCTTAATCCACTAGCCATGTTTAGTTTACTTCTTTCTCTCTCTGTTCTGGACTCTCCCAGATGCCTCTGGCGACCCGCTCCCTCCTATCTACATAAAACCTTTCCACACCACGGAGCAGCCATGTTGACAGTGTGTACATCTGGTGCCAGTACCGTGGTATATACCTAGTGCTGAATACCTGGGGGGACGCACAAATGGACCCTTTTACAAGCCTCTTGACCTCTCCTAATCAAACCAAGCTGCTGATCTGACTCTCCCAAGCTATGAATCACTTGTTTCTTCTGGCTTCTACCACCTACAATATTCAACTCCAAATTTCAGAGTCCACCTCCTCACTCATTTCTCCTCCACCTGTTCTAACCACTCATCTTCTTATCATGTGATAGTCTCTCTGGCTCCTGGAGCCTGCCATAGCCTCCTTGGTGCCCATCACATGGAAAGGATATGTCTCTTGTTGTCTTGCTGGAGTCTGCTTGCTGGAGTCTTCTCCACTGTAATTTGGGACATCTCTTAGCTAAGACATGTTTCCTCTACCCCTTATAGGAATTTCTCTGGCAAGATTCCTGTCTGTATCCCTTTCCCCTAAGTCTCTCCGATCTCCTTCGTGCTCTGTTCCAGGCTCCCTCCCGTGTCTGTCTCTCAGCTCCCTCCCCTTGCTTGCCTGCTGCAGCCTGAGCTCCATGGGCTCTTAATCTCTTTCCCTCCTTGAGATCAAAGATTTCTTTAAAGGCTAGATGTCTTTTTACAAACAGCTTGGCCCCAGTACAGCTCAATGGCCAAAGATGGCACACTCTATTTTCAGTCTCACAGATTGTAGCATATGCAAACGATCCCCAATCTCTTATCTCTAAGCTTCCTCTACTCTCCATGCTCAAAACTCCCTTATTTTTAAGCTTCCTTTGCTATCTGCTCTCAAAAGAATCTCTTAAGACTATTGTGTAAGTTCCCTGTATCTCAGGATTTGTGTTTTGGGTGTTTTTTTAAAAATCTGTAAAATCTATATCAAGAAGTTAACTTAAAACTTGTAATAAAAATGGTTGCTAGTTAAAAAATTATACATAGGCCATTTTAATTCATTACAGCATGCTTATATGTAGGTTGGATTCAACTCTTGTTTAAAAAACAAAAGTAGATCTGATCCAGGTGTAGCGGCACACACCTTTAATTCTGCCACTTGGGGAGTAGAGGCCAGTGGATCTCTGAGTTCAAGGCCAGCCTTGTCTTCAGAGTGAGTTTCAGGACAGTTATGGCTACATAGGAAAACCTTATCTTGAAAACAAACAAAAAAGTAAGTCCACTGTAGCATACTATACATCTAACCTGGATTCAATTCTTGTTTTTGAAAAATAGGGCTTACTAACAACAAATGTTTGATGGTGAAGCTTTATAAATCCCAACAGTTATAAATGTCTATTCAGATTGAGAAAACTAACTTGAAGAGATGTGTCTAGCTTCTTTGTCTTTGGTAACTTTGTTAAGTTCTAGCTATTTGAATAAACTAAGTCATTAAAAAAAAAAAAAACCCTGTGCTATTATGTAACGGGTAACGGGACACTACCAAAGGAAAGGTAAAATACTGTTCCCATTCACTCTGTGGACTGTATTTATGATTCAAAGTTTTATTTTGTTGTTAGAGGATCTTCAATTAAACCTTCAGTACAAAATTTGAAGACTCAAACTTAAGATGGCTAAAACTGTAAAATCATAATCTTATGAAAGCTACTAACTTTTTGTAAATTGTTGAAGATAATTACAACATTCAAGTTAATGATCAGTCACCTTAGAAAAGATCAAATTATTTAGTGTGCTTAGAACTGTGCTTGTAGTCATGCTAAGTACAGGTGTAGTTCATTTACAGGGACAAGAGTTAGCCTTCTGTATACGTTGTCAAGGTTAAGCCTGAAGCAAGTAACTAAAAGTTTATTTTAAATCAGTATGCATAATAGATTAGATGATGACCCTCAAAACCCTCAGAGAGATATCTGCTGACTATGGCATTAAAGATATTAAAAAAAAAAAAAAGACTTCCCCTGACAGACAAAAATATTGGCCGAGGCTGTCTCAAAAGAAAACAGGCAGCTATGGATTCACCTGGAGCTTGCTTTCGGTATGGTAACACTGACCACTGGGCCTCGCCTTACTGTCACATGCCTTGTCTGACACCAGGGCCCTGCCCAAACTGTGGACACTGTTGGGTTAACTGCCCTACTCTGCATAACCCAGACAGATCAGTTTTCCCAATTTCTCCTTCACAGGAGAATATCTGAGACCTTCTGGGTCTGGTAGCCTTGGGAGCCTTGGGCTGTTGCTGCCCTGTGTCCCAAACAAGGCATTGTTATCACCATTGAGGATCCTATGCTAGCTTTCCATACAGTGGGTAAGGCTCCATGATTTTATTTTATTTTTTATTTTTATTATAATTTATTCAGATTACATCCCGATTGTTATCCCCTCACTTGTATCTTCCCATTCCTGTCATTTTAATTGATACATATATTTCCTGATTACAGGTCAAATGGACTCTGGGATCCCTTGTGTGATAAGCACTCTTGTCGGTTAACAGCTTAAGATTTCTGCCTACTATCTATCCTTGCAGATGGGTTCTTTCCTTCCTTCCCCTGGTCTTGGGGCCTCTTTCCATTCCCCTAACCACCAAGATCATTACAACAGACCTGGAAATTTTAAGATTTCTCCTACACTCTTTAACTTTACCTTTTGTCCCTAGTCTATATCTGTTCCAGCAGATTTCCACTCAGTTGACAGACACCATCCAGGAATCAGCTGTGGCCTGCAAGCTACTCCAAAATGGCCAGTGATGCACCAGCCCCATGAAATTCTTCAGAACCAGTGATCCCAGAGCTTGCTGAAAGCCAATGCAAACCAGTCCAGCCAATGTGATTACTTCCCACCTCTTCGGGCTGGGTGAACAAACGAGATGCTCCAGAAGAGTGTCCCCTGTCCTTGCCTGAACATTCTCTGTTTCCTGGCCTTGGACCTGCATTCTAGCATTCCTTGAGCACCAAAGACTATCCCTTCCCAGTGTTGAAGTAGTCAGAGATTATACACATCCTTTGTCAACTAAAGGCTGGATTGCCAGATCCAAAGGAAATTCCAATCTGCCAGACTCCAAAAGGCAGTTCCAATATCCAGAAATTAAGCTCAGGCTAGACTATAGGAGGATTTCTAGTGGCTAGATAAAAGCCAGCATTGCTCAGGAACATGAAAGTGTGAAGTCTGTTATAGTCTGATAGGAGTCATTTCTCTTATCTATCCCAAAAGGGACAAATGGCTCTCTACTGACATAAACCTATGGTGCCCATCAGTCTACGGTCCACCTTAGGCTCCAGGCTCCCTCAGTCCCTACTCACAAGCACTTGTCATATATTTCAAAGGCTCCACCCCAATCTCCTGCCCATTCCCTCCCACCAGCTACTCACTTTCCTTATAACCCAGATATTCTCGTTATTCTAAGCTGTGCTATTCTTACTACTCTCTATTCTTGATCCCCTGCTATTCTCCCTGCTTTCACAGAGAGCCCTGGCCATGTCCAGTCTGCTGGCCATGTTCAGCCTACTTCTTTCTCTACTCTCGACTCTTCCATATGCCTCTGGCTAGTCTTTCTCTCCATCTACAATAAAATCTTCCCCTTAACCATGCAATAGAAAGGTAATGCCAGCAGTTTCTTTACTACACCCCCTCACATATGTCGGGTGTGGAAACCCTCACATACAGTTTCAAGAACTGAAAGCAGAAGATGTACACAGCAAGATGGGGAAAGAAATGTGGGAATTAGATAGAGAAGATCATAGGTCAGCCATAACTAGGTCCCTACTGTGTGCCAGCTTCATTCCATCTCCTGAGTGGAAATATAACAGTGAATAAAACAGATAAAATCTTCTCCTTGGCAGATCACCCACCTAGGGCTGTTTTCTTTAAGTGTTGCAGGTACCCAGAGATTGGGACTCCTCTTATAATGGCCCTATTTTCTAAGTTGTGGCAAAACATTACAATTATAGCCAGGTGTATGGAGCTTCCCATAGGCAGCTTCTCAAACAGGCCCTTTCCCAGGAGGAGATAAAAAGTAAACACTTCAACACATCCCAAAATAAATCCACTTCATTCCCAGTTCAACAGTTGTAGACAGTTTGCTGGGGATTGGGAGGGTCTAGGAGGGATAAGGAGGAGGAATAAACAATGTGGTTTGCACTTTGAAATGCTACAGCTTCCCTCCATTGAGCACTCTGCCTTCCCCACGAGTCTCTGGCTCCAGGAAACACTTCTCTTTCCCCTCTCCCACAATTCTTTCTCATCTAAATAGTTCACCTTTCATCTTCATCTCACATAGTGAACCCCTGATGGCCTAGGAAGGAATTGGCTTACTTTGCATATAAATGCAGGTTATTTTCTGGTGGGGCTCTTGTGAAGGGCTTGAATTCACCAGAGGACCACTGTTCCCACACAGTGGGAGCTTCTGTTACTTGGATATGAATCTTGGTCTTTTCTCCAAAAGCCAAATGGGACAATTTCATCAGAGATGTGACAACTGGGCAGATTTTCTACCTCCTCTGAGATGATGCTTCAGCTACCAGGGAGACTCCAAACACTGCTGGATGTCCTTTTAGCATTAATGAGAGCTACACCCTGGACATAGCTACAGAGAAAACCATGGTGGTGTGCTCAGGGGTCAGGGAAGCTTCAAAGAATCTACAGACATCCCTGAGCATCTCTGACCTTCCAGGATGCAGATATCTTCCCAATGGAAGTAGAGCTGGGCCTCCTTGTGGAAAGGATGTCTTGATACTAAAACCGGAATGTTGGCTTCTATACAGGATATAAATGATCATAACCTAGGGAAAAGTCCACTGTCATGTTTAAAGGGAACCAAAAAAGAACAGACCTACTCTCTTGGTCCAAAATGAAGGTCTAGGCTCATCTTAAGACAGAGTAGAGAATTACTGGCAGACAGATCAAAGTCTACAGTCAATGTTCCTCAGCAACCTGTGAACGGGTCTCTGCCAGCCATAAAGAGCCAGTTCCCTTGGCATATACCTGTGGTTACATATCAAAGGCCAAAGCTAACCTCCAGGCTCCTCCTGTCCCTGTCAACATGTTATGAACACCAAAACCTCCATGCTAGCCTCCTGGCCCTTCTTACTTCCCCAGCTTTTTTCCAACTAGGTTAGTTTCCAGGCTGCTCCAGATTGCAGACCACTTCCCTCCACATGGTTCCACAGTCTTGTAAAGGCAAGGCCTCCCTCTCTTCCCTACTTGTCTCTGCTATTCCCCCTCTGCTGTTTTCTCTGCTCCTGAGAGATAGCTCTAGCAAAAAGCAGTCTGTTTCTCTGGATACTTCCAGATGTCTCTGGCTGTTCTCCCCTCTCTCCCTCTCCTTCTCTCTCTCTCTCTCTCTCTCTCTCTCTCTCTCTCTCATCTCATTTAAAACAAGCAAACAAACAGACAGACAAACCTCTCTCCAACCATTCAGTGGTCATTTCAGTGTTTTCTTCACGGAGCCCTTGCTCACACCTATAAAGTGCAATTACTCTCGATCCCCTCCCCTCTCTTTATCTCCTCTCATGACTCAAGGCTGTAGTCAGGACTCACTCATGACCTGAAGTAGAGATGACCCTCCTTCCTGGCTCTTGGAACTGTGGCTAGGTCTATACTCCCACTGTATTGGCTGGTAATAATTAGAATATTTGAAAAAAATAAGTATAACTACCATTTTTGAGATGCCAATACTGCAATTCTTCATAGATGCTGTCATTATTAAAGACACTGACACATGGTGAAACTGAGGCTGCACTCATCTTTCTTCAAGCATTTGACTTCCTTTAAAGTCATGTGATCAATAAAAAATAACATTTTAAAAATGGTGGTGGATAGATGGCTCAACAGTTAAGATCATGGATGCTCTTCCATAAAACTTGGGTTCAGTTTCCAGCACCTGCATGGCAGCTCACAATTATCTTGAACTCTAGTTCTACCTGATTTGATTCCCTATCTGGCTTCTATGGGCACCTAGTATCCTTATAATACACAAACATACAAGCAGGCAAACAAGTCCATACACATAAAGTAAAAAGATAAATAAATATGAAAGCTATATAATAGTGAGTCACTTCCTTGACCTTTCTGCATCAATAACCATTGCTGTGTCCCATGCAGTCTCCCTCTGAAACACATATCATCCCTACCTTCAAGCCTCTCATGCAACATAAGGGTCTTGCTAATACTATTCTCAAATCAGGACCACAGATGTGCTTTGAATATTTAGGAAGCCTGGGGAGTGTGGTCTGAGTATAAGGAAGCCTGGGGAGTGGGGTCTGAGTATTAGAGACTCTGGAGAGTGGGGTCTAAGTATTAGAGACTCTGGGGAGTGGGGTCTAAGTATTAGAGACTCTGGAGAGTGGGGTCTAAGTATTAGAGACTCTGGGGAGTGGGGTCTAAGTATTAGAGACTCTGGAGAGTGGGGTCTAAGTATTAGAGACTCTGGGGAGTAGGGTCTAAGTATTAGAGACTCTGGGGAGTGGGGTCTAAGTATTAGAGACTCTGGGGAGTGGGGTCTGAATATTAGAAACCCTGGGGAGTGGGGTCTAAGTATTAGAGACTCTAGGGAGTGGGGTCTGAATATTAGAAACCCTGGGGAGTGGGGTCTGAGTATTAGGAAGCCTGAGGTGAGGGAGATCCTATTTCCTTTGGAAAAGATAGGGATGCAGAGCTTAGACTACATAGGGTCCTATATCAAGCAGCCTGGCCCACACCAGCTTCTGGGGTTCAGCTTTGCATCCTAGTCACCCTGAATGAGTACCCTATAAAGAAAAAACTCTATTTCCCAGGACTGTGGTAGAAGTATATAATCTCTGCTACTTGAGAAGTTAAAATAGAAGGTTCACAAGTTCAAAGGCCTGCCAGTGTAACGCTAAAGCCCTCTCTGAAAATAAGAGTTGTTTAGAGGGCGGAGGATGCAGCTTTGCCATTCAGTGTTCGGTGCACACTACTGATTGTTCAATCTCCAGCACTGAAAAGCAAACAAACTAAAAACCACTGGGATTTTTTTCTACTCTACAACTTAATCATAGTTAAAAAATTAAATACATCAAATATTGGGGGGCGGTGAAAACAGGGCATTTGTGATAGTGATAGCAACTCATAAAAACTGGTAACTAGAGGAAGACATTGAACTCAATCCACCAAGTCCCAGGATAGCAGCCTAGTGGGCAACATGAGGAAATTACAAAGAGCAGGAACCAGGAGCTCAAATGCATCCTGGAGTTTCTAGCTTTCGTTTCTGTAATCACTGAAGACTACCCTCATTTTTGCCATTTACATAGGCCTTTGCCCAGGGCAACACAGCTGTGGCCATTTGAGTGAATGACCAAGAAAGGAAAGGTGAGGCCTCTTTGGATGAATTGAAGAATTATCAGAAAGGGACAAAGAGATGGTAGCCAGCCTTTGACTCCCAAAAGTTACCAGTAGAAATCAGGATCGACATAGGTCCCTTTGGCAGAACAGTGTCCCAATATAATGGTGACATAACAGCTTTGGTTAACTAGTGGCATATCCAAGCTAACTTTTCACTCATGCCACAGCCTATTTATAACCAGGGCAGGACTAGTGGGGTGGGCCTTCACCCCGCCCCTGGGATTCTTCCACGTCTTTGCTCTGAAATGCCTGGGTATTATCTGACCTGAATGGCCGAAGAATACCCTAATACCTGCTGCTAGAAGGAGAAAAGTGGTGAGCTGTGGCTGTTGCTCTTGTCAACTTAACTGGATCAGTGAATGCCCAGATTAGTAAAATACCTCTGGCTGTGTCTGTGAGGGTCTCCAGGGACAATTCCATGAGGGCTCTGACCTAATGAATAGGTTAATCTATTGATGGATGCATAATGGGTGACACTGGGAGGTGGTAAACACAGGAAATTTGAGCTAGTTGGAAGAAGATGGTTCCTGGTTTCCTTGGATGCCATATCTTGTCCTGCTATTCTCTGTCTGCTATGAGATGATCTGCTTTTGACTGTCACATCTTCCTGCCCCTTGATGTTTTGTCCTCACACATGGCTCTGAAGCCATGAGCCAAATTCTTCCCTACATTGTTCCTAAGGTAACAAAAATAATCTAATCTATGAGTGAAAGAAGTACTTTTTACCTTAAGGATGGAAGTCTGGAGTCACACACTTCATTTCAGACCACATCCCATGGGCCAGAACATACTTTGCAGGTCACGCAGAGCTTCAAGGAATGCTGGGAATTACAGTTTTCATTTGACCACCTACTTGCCACTCTAAAAACCATGGGTCTGTGATAAAAGAGGATAGTTCTCATTTGTGGCTACTGGCCGTTTTGCCATAGCCACTCACATACAAATCAATCCTGGAACAGAAACCGGAATACTGCTTGGGACCTGGAACATATTTCATCTCTGTCACTCTGATCTTTGGGGGAGGGGGTGTCAGCTTCATTATCTTCTGTCTTCCAAGATTTCTTAGTCTCTTTGTGCCCAATGTAGGTAGAAGATGACCCCCCTCACCATTTCCAGGCCAATATATAACAAAGCAAGAAGATGCCAGCTAGCTTCCTAGCACAAACTAAACTTGAAACGAACATTGCGTGCCAAGTTACGTGGATTTGTGACTTGACTCTGGGCAAGAAAGGAGCCAATGAGAACATTAAAGCAGCCAGGGTATTAGCTTACAAAAATACAAATGTAAGCTCTTGGTAATAGAAGGAATATTAAATTGCCATGCAGAGCCGAAGGATTTGCTCATGGCAGGGGTGTGCTCAGAAAATAAATAAACTCTTGGGTGATGTGAGGAGATCAGTGCCATCTCAGACACTCTAGGAAATGATCAGTTACAGGAGTGCAGGGGCAGGAGACACTCCAATTTAACAACATGGGGGAAAGCCATGCCCACAACCCAGGCTGCTAGCCCTGCCTTAGAACAACCCTCATAGGTACCATTCAGCTCAAGGGCAAAAGAAGCTTTGGAATCTTACAGACACCAAAGATTCTGGTGCATATGGAGACTACTGTTATATAACAGGGTCAAAATTGGGAATGAATATGGGCGGAAAGAGTCCCCTGGAGGAAGAGATTAAATGGAAATGGTTAAAGAAGGGAGAAAGAGAAAGGAGAGTGTTAGGTGGCAAGCAAGCATCCATGAGAGACAGCATCTGCACTGTAGCCAAGCAAGGTAAAGGTGACCATACTGAATCCACCAGGCCCCATACTGTGTCACTGGTACTTAACACTTGCACCTTGATTCCTTAAGCATGGAACTGATTTCCTTAGAATACAGGGTCTGTGTGTTTAGCCCGCATCAATCAAGTCATTTTCAGAACAGAGAAAGAATAGCTTTCTCCTCTCACAGCAGGTAGACAAATATTGTCATTTAGGCCCATGAAGTAGCAACAACAGCGACCATACTTGTAGACAACCGAGCAGTCAGTGCTCTTAACCTCTGAGCCCCCACAACTTAAATTTAATATGAAACAATAACTATCTGGTCTTCAAACTCATCAGAGAACTGAGAAGCATAAATATTACCCCAATAAACAGAAAGCATAGAGCAAGCAGCTTCCAAAACTATAGAAATGACAGAGACAGCTGGCTGCCTGGACAGTCACCCAAGGTTCCTCTGCAACACTGGAGCATCCATCTTCGGCCTTCTGGCCAGCTGATGACAGATTTTTTTTTTTTTTTTTTGGAAGCAGGAATTATGAAGGACTTTCTACCTTGTCTTGGCAAAGCTCAGCAATTGACTTCTTCTGCTTCCTGCTTGTCTACAGCTTGGACAGCATGCTGCCTCCAGGTGAGGCTTCACCATATGTGAAGGAAACTTCATACGGAGGTTCTCCAATGCCCATCATGTTCTTTGAGTAGAATGGGTGCACTGACAGGAGCTGTAATGTCTCACTGTCAAAAAAACTTTTATTAATAAAACATCTTTAAATGCTACATTTTGTAGATCTCTGAAGTTTTTGAATACCATCCATTTATCTATAGTATATTTGAACAGGCAAACAGTGCTTGTTTATAGCTATTTATTATCTGATTAATTTTGAAAACATCTACAGGAGGCTAAATAAATCTCATCCCTCTAATTAGCTAAACTAATACATAACATGACCATAAATTTGACTGACAGTTACTTGCTTGTATTTCTTAATTATCTTAAACAGCTTGCACCGGCAGCTTTTAAGGGCTAGAACATTATATTGAATTTTAAATGAGTTGCCAGGCTATAATACCTAAAACAAGAGTTGAAATATATACATACAGTAGGTTGTAGCAAAATATACTCTTAAAATTTTATCAATATACAAAAATCTATACCAATGTAAAATATCTGGCTTGTTGATGCTTTATAGTCTAAAAGTATATTCAGTAATCTACCTTCATCCTGTCATTCCTATATTCTCCCTTTTTTCTTTTCATCCCTCTCCCTGATTTTTTCCCCTAACACGAGATAAGAGAGAAAGAAGATAGAGGAAAGAAAATGAAAGAGAAAAAGAAATCCCTAAATCTAACCTCCTTTACTTTGTCTTCTCCCTGACTAAGATTATTAAAAACTTGCAACCAAGTCCCCTTAAATGATGACAAGCATCCATCACCCACTGAATGACCAAAAACTACCCACTCCACCTCTTGAGAACGGTGCATTATTCTCTTAAAACTCCTTCTTGCTATCTGAGAGTGATGTCATCTTTTGGAGTCCCTAAGAAAATTGGCATAGTGGTCAATTCCTGGAAGAGCTAGCTATGCTATTTGTTGTCCAGTCTCTGTGTGATAGGAAAATGCAGACCTTAACTGAAGTCCTGGCTGGAACAGTATGGAACGCTGGACAACCTTAGCTAATAGTTTTGAAGTTATTCTGGATGTAGAGTTTTAAGGAAACTGTAACTGAGAAGTCTGTGATGTTGGATCACCTGAGCTACTTGTCTTGTCTTTTTTGGTGTCTGGTCCTTTTGCTCTGTAAACATACAAACTATTAAAGGTAATGTACATTTCTGCATTAATACATGTATGGAATTTTCAGTGTGCAAAAATCAGATAAAGATGATTCTCTGTTCTTTGAGCAGGTGAAAGGCATCAAACTCTATAGTCAGTTTGGACTGTATAACCAAGATGCAATATAAATCTCCATCCATGCCATATAAAAGTGTGGCATGATAAGTCCTGAGGACTCTTTAGCCAGCAGGATTTATTGGCTATGCAGAGACATTTTCTCATATCTCAGCCAATCTCAGAGTTGTTTCCATATAGAGGGATCAGCATTCATGTTACCCATTTTGTTGTTGTTCTTGGTTTCTTTAAGTCTGCAGCCAAAATTTTCAAATCTCTCTAACTCTCTTCCTTTTCAGAGACTTTATTTTTCTTTATTTCTCCTTTTTAAAAAATTTTCCTATATGCATTTATCTCTCTTTTATCAGTTTCTAACTTAATATCTTTTTCTGTATTTAATTTTCTCCAAACTTTCCTCTAGGGATTGCCAGTTTTAAACATTTAACATGCCACACTGTTCTGGGTTGCTGCTTCTGATCTTTTCTCCTGTTGAAACAATGGCAAAAACCTCTCCCCCAACATAATACATTCCCTGCCTTCTATTAAGATATCCTTAAAATAAATAGGTTGATTCAATTCATCAGCCCCCCCCCCCACAATATGTCTTTCAGATGTTGGGTTTTATCATTAGCACTTAAAATTTTATGTAATTTCTCTTGGGGTCTTTGTTGTCCTTTTATGTTAATTAAGCATCTCTTTGAAAGTTTTGTTAGATCTCTTTACAATTGTTTGTCCTGTAGGATTGTAAGATCTGTATCACATTCTATGCCACGATCTCTAAATTATTGTTGTAGTCTAATGGATTCATAGGTTAAAGTATCATCAGCTTTAATCTGTAAAGGCATTTCCAAGATAGCCATCACCCTTAATAAATGTGCAATCTCAGAATCATCTTTTTCAGAATTCAAGGTAAAGGCCCATTGAAATTCTGAATATGTGTCTATGGTATAGTGCATATACTTTAATTTTCCAAACTCTACAAAACAAAACACACAAGCTATTGTATGACATTGCTCTAAGATTCTGAATAGAATTTGTATTTTTAATTCATCATATAGTTCCTCATCTAGCAACTGACCCTTGACAATATAAATATAATATCTAGTCTGATTATGTCAGTTCATAGGTGAAGCTTTTTTTTAAGTCTAGCACCTCTATGGGCTGCCATTCTGCAATTTCCTTAAGCCTTTGTGGATTTCTTCATCTGGAACCACCTTGCTCCTCTGGAGAGTCTTTGTTCTGAATCGCAGAATTTTCCAATCTCTTTTCTATTGCCTCCATTTTAGCATTTATTTTTTAGTCTTTTTTCTTTCCTAAATCTGTTTTATTCTGATCTTATTTAAAAGGATATATAGAATTGCAATCTTACTGAAATATAATTATTTGTATGCTGATGATCAAAACAATATTGTGTGGGTTCACGTGTCCTCTGCCTCACATTTACAGGCACCAGCCAGAAGCTGTGTCTCACACAGCTGTGGCTGCCAGCCTCTCTCAGCGTAGTACACACAAGGATGCCTGGGGGTTAGGTTATAGCAGGACTAGTTTGACCAGTCTGGCTGTGCAGGTGTGTGTGTGTGTGTGTGTGTGTGTGTGTGTGTGTGTGTGTGAGTCTGGATGACTGACCCCTCCTTCACAACAGGCACCCCAAAGAATTTGGGTAATAGTCTTTTCTCTTGTTTGGTGGAGTTAACAACTGGAGGCCCCAGCAAGATCAAGACTCTAACCCAAATTCTGAAGCCAGACCTTCACTCCAGGATTTCAGGACCAGAGTGCTGCCTCAGAAAGTATGCACCTTGAAGATGTTCCAAGGCTTCAAGACATGCTTTTGGTTTTGTGGATTGTTAGAGTGAACTGCCAGCAATCGTAGCAGGAATAGTTTGGCCAGCTTCTTGTCTGAGGAAGCCTCTATTGGTAAATCATAGAAAGCATCTCCTCTCAGGATATCTGGTACTGTGTCTGGTGGAATCCCATCTGAGGCACCTGAGGTATCTGACAAGGTACACAAATATTGTCCAGGGCACTCGCAAGAAGTTGCACTGTCCATCTGGTTTTTGGCACCTGGTTCTTGATCCCTTGTGTTTTATTCTACGTTTTGTTTGTCTCCTGCCTGGGGTATGAATGAAAAGTCACTCTGCCTTCCTGGTTCTTGGGTACTGGGAATGAAGACAGAAATCTGTCAATCCAAGTTAAGTGTATGAATGAAGGTGACTATCACATGTTTTGTTTTTGATGGCTTTCTGTTGGCTACATGAACGTTCTGTGTTCTCTGCTTTACCTGACTGTCTCCCTTGAACATTTTGTGCTCTATGGTTACTGACTTTGGTTTTTGCTGTGTCTGTTCTTTAAATCTGCCACCACTGCCTCCCACCAGTTTGCCCTGCTTCTATAGCTGCCATAGGGGCCCACCCAGCCCCAAAGCTCTTTTTCTCTTGGTCTGCACTAGGTGCCAGCTGGGATAAAATGCTGCATGGAAAACTGCAGTGTGTGGGTGGGTAAGCAATCACTGGGCTGCAGGCAAGCACTCAAAAACAGTACCATGGAGTAAAACCAGGACCCAAGGGTGGGGGTTGGGCATAGGGAAACAAACTAGTGTTATAGCCAATTTGGCCACTTTGACTGCTGCTCTCTCTGTTCTCAGTTTGTTCTAGTCCCTCCTCCTAGTCATTGCATTCAGTTTATCAGGGATTCAGATGCCTGTTAGATACGGATAATATTGAAATATTGCTTTATGCTGTTCTGGATTATTGAAAAGCTGACTCTGGAGCTGGGTTATGGCTTCCAATTATCTATAACTGAGCAAGCTTATTTAAAAGTTTCTTGTCTGTCCTATGACAGATGAGCCATCTGATTTTATGACAGAAAAAAATAGAGCAAAACAAAGCATACATCAATCAATCAATAAAAAAGACATGCAAATTAATAGTCAGTGACCTTATAAATGATTAAATTCTTTAATATGTTCAGAACTATGCTTATAGTCATCCTAGGCACAATTAATTTATTTATAGGAATAAGCTTGATTTGGCCCTCTATGTATGTTTTCATGGTTAAGACTAAAGCCAATCACTAAAACCAAGTAAAGTTTATTTAAAATCAGGTGTACTTGATAGCTGGCCCTCACGAATGTCCAGAGATCTACTGAATATGGCATTTAAAATGTTTAATGGGAAAAACTTCCAATGATAGACAGAGATGTCAGCTCCTAGAAGTGACCCTAAGGTCTCCAAAGAAGACAAGTGAGGCACAGACCTGGATTGTGACACCACCCCTGCCACCAAGGCCCTGCACAAACTGTGGACATCTTTGGGTTAACTGACCTATTCTGCCTAAATCAAAGTGGGCCAGTTTTCCCAAGTTCCTCATCCACAAAACATCTCTCAACTTTCTGGGCTGAAAGACTGTGATGTCTTATGTAGCAGCTGAAGATGCAATGCTGTCCTGTGTGACAGTCAAAAATCAACCCCTGCCTCTGCCTCCAATAAAACTACCCTTGGAGCCTATCAGGGTATCATACAGGTAGCTGGCAAGTCTCTGCCATTTTAACCAATAGAGTCCATTCAGATTATATTCCTGCTCTAACTTATTCCTCTCAGTTCTCTGGTGTTGATGGCTAACTGTTTAACAACAACTGCCTGGTTAATACATTTTATATATGGGAATCAGATCTTGCCTTTCTAAAGCTATTACATCTCCTGATGCAAAAGGAAAACTCACAGACATGTTTGCCTTACTAACAGGCTTCATAATAAAGAATAAACAAGTTTCAGATGCAACTTTAACTGTTTAAAGGAATTAATGACTGGTCTCAGTAATCAACCACCTGTGTCTCATGGTAAATGACTGTATAAAATAGGTTTTAAATTTATATAAGTTCTGTGAGTCTAAGAAAATATTCTAAAATATAAGTTATAAAAGTATAAGACTATAAAAACTTAATACATTATAAATATGTAAATTTATTTAAGGTATATAAACATAAGTTACATTATTACTATATAAGATTTATGAGTTTATTTTGTATCCTGCCAACTTGCTGAAGGTGTTTATCAGCTGTAGGAGTTCTCTGGTGGAATTTTGCGGGTCACTTATATATACTGTCATATCATCTGCAAATAAGGATAATCTGACTCCTTCCTTTCCCATTTGGATCCCCTTGATCTCCTTTTGGTGCCTTATTGCTCTGGCTAGAACTTCAAGAACTATATTGAAGAGATATGGGGACAGAGAGAAGCCTTGTCTGGTTCCCAATTTTAAAGAAATTTCCTTGAGTATCTCTCCATTTAATTTAATGTTGGCTGTTGGTTTGCTGTATATAGCCTTTATTATGTTTAGATAAGTACCTTGTATTCTCGATCTCTCCAGAACTTTAAACATAAATGGGTGTTGGATTTTGTCAAATGCTTTTTCTGCATCTAAAGAGATGATCATGTGGTTTTTCTCTTTCAGTTTGTTTATATGATGGATTACATTGATGGATTTCCATATGTTAAACCATCCCTGCATGCCTGGAATGAATCCTACCTGGTCATGGTGAATGATGTCTTTGATATGCTGTTGTATTTACTTTGCGAGTATTTTGTTGAGTATTTTTGCATCAATGTTCATAAGAGAAATTGGTCTGAAATTCTCTTTTTTTGTTGGGTCTTTGTGAGGTTTAGGTATCAATGTGACTGTGGCCTCATAGAAGGAATTTGGTAGTATTCCATCCATTTCTATCTTTCAGAATAGCTTGAATAGTATTGGTATTAGCTCCTCTTTGAAGGATTGGTAGAATTCTGCGCTGAAACCATCTGGCCCTGGGCTTTTTTTGGTTGGGAGACTATCAATGGTTGCTTCTATTTCTATAGGCGAAATAGGGCTATTTAATTTGTTTATCTGGTCTTGGTTCAATTTTGGCAAATGGAATCGGTCGAGAAATTTGTCCATTTCCCTTAAATTTTCAAATTTTGTGGCATAAATGCCTTTAAAGTAGGTTCTTATGCTTCTTTGTATTTCTTCGGTGTCTGTTGTTATGTCTCCCTTTTCATTTCTGATTTTGTTGCAACAGCTTCCTGGGGTATGTTAGCTCCGCTTAACAGTAAAAATAACTTGGTGTGCCTCACCCATCTGTCTTGGGGTTATCTTTTTTTTCTTTATGTAATTGGGAAAGAAGAAACATTGAGCATATTGATCAGAAGACAGTGTGGGCAGGCCTCCAGGGTCAATTAAAGAAACTCTGATAACCCCACTTGCTTAGGTTCACTGGTTTTTCTCTTCAGTTGACAGACACCATCCTAAGGGTGCTTCTCTGCGTTTTTCACAGCAAACTCCTTCCTGATGTGAGTTGACTTTCTGAAGAAAGAAAACCCTCCAGTTTTAAAGTACACTAAATGTTAGACTCACATATATTTCATAAATTACAAAATGAAATAATTTCCTTCTCTTTTGCCTTGGGAAGGGAAAAAATGCCTTTGTTTATACCTTTGAGACAAAATTCTTGGATATATAATGCATGTAAGTTCAAATATTGGGTGTATTGGTTTCATTTTTCCCAAGCAAAATTGTATTTTGAGAGCCCATATATCTTATTTTGTCTTGTAGTATCAAATCTCTTTCTATCTCATCTATTTATTTATTTTTTGCAGTTACAGAGCAAATATTATTCACTGCATTTCTGAGAAGATTCAATAAAAATAAGAAACATTTAAAAAAAAGATTTATGAAGTTTAGAGTTTTAGTACTGATCAATGGAATTTCAATACACATATCAATCACAGCTCAAGATTTTACATTTCCTTGATTGGTTTCTAAGGATAGACCTAAAGATGGTTCTCATTCTGCTAAAAACATCTCTGTTCAATCTATATCTGCAGCTCCCTGGACAGGAAAGACTCTTCATACTTTTTAACCTAAAGCTATAGCTTTTGCTATGACTCACAGGCATGGATCTACTTCAGTTGTTTTACAGATGCCCCTTAGCTGCTTTTTCCTTTCTTTCTAATATGGCTTTCAATTCAGATGACAAACAATGGTAATGCTTTATCTTTGTGTAAACAAGAGATTCATATAAACTAGGAAATTAAATTTGAATCACTTGCCTCAGGTGAAATGGAATCCAGATACGTATTCCTGTCTTGTCAATCAACAAGCATCCCTGCCTATTCCTGAGTGGAAGTTCCAAGTGTACGATTTTTTTCTTTAAGTTCCTTAACTTTAACTTCTGTCCCTAGTTTATATCTGTCTCTGCAGATTTCCACTCAGCTGGTTGACACCATTCAGAATTCAGCTGCAGACTGCAAACCGCTCCAAACAGCTATGAGCTCTGGACTTGCTGAAAACTGATATAAACCAATTTAGCCAACATGATTGCTTCCTGTTGGATAAATGAACCAACTACTTCTGATAAATGCCTCTTTGCCAGAATTCCTCCCGACTTTTGGCTAATATTCCAACTTTTCTGGGCCTGGACAACAGCATCCTAATTTCAGCAGTAAGTAATTAGGAAAATATATCACCCCTTATCCTCAGCAAAGGCTGGAATGCTAAGTTCAAAGGAAATTCCCCAGCAAAGGGAGCAAAATAGCTATAATGGCTATATATAATGCCTATTGTTATACCAAGCTCTCTCATTATCAAAAAGGGACCAGTTAAAACCAAATAGACCAGGATCTGTCAATTGTTAAAATTCCTTAGTCAAGATAGTTCTACAGAACAAAGAGGGTGGCTTTAAAAAATTATTCTTCTATGCTAACCAATTTCTATGCAAATTAATCAGGTGTAATTAGACAGACCCTAGCCATGATACAAATTTTGTCTCTCAGCAAATAGAAGATGCTAAGATATTTGTCTTCTACCTGCATTACCAGCCCACACAACAGAGATACATGACCATTTCTGATCAAGGACTCGAAAGGGACACATAAGACTAACCAACCTGGCTCCATCTTAAGATTGAAACACATCTTGTTACAAAATCAAAATAAATTCATTCCTGATTTCTGTAAAACCTAGATTAGACCAGGTCTTGAGCAATTTTCTAAAATTTGACATGTTCCACACTCTATACCCTGACCTACACCCTGATAAGATGTTCTGCCAAATAATTTTAGCCAAGTTCCTACAGGACCAAAACCCCTTGGAGTCCCTCTGCTCTTGCAGTTTTGGGGGCTATATAAACCCACTTTTTCCCATGCTCAATATTATTTTCTTAAGCCTAGCTATAGGGAGATAACCCTGTCTGACAGGAAATAAAGCTTACTTAATTTGACCAAAGAATGTGGGTAATAATTTTTACTCTTGTTTGGTGGAATTAACATAAGATTTCCTTTTAAAGGGCTACAGAGGATTCAGTGTGCTAATAATCTGTTCATTTTAGACTTTAACTCAACCAGAACTTCTGTGGATGGGAACCAAAAAGAAATTCATCTATTTGGATACTCAGCTACAATCCACCTTCCAGAAATATATTCATGTCAGCAGAAGACAATTTCTGGTAGTTCAGAAGAGTCTGTGGTTTCCTGTCAGGAGAAGTTTTAGTTAGAAAACAGTAGACTTCGGACAAATATCTTCACCCTCACCCCCACACAGCCTAGGCTTGCCGTGCAAGTCGGACATGGTCCAGGATCACCCTGTTCTGTACTACTACTACTTGGCTTTTCTATCAAGATGCCTGAGGAAGTGCACCATGGAGAGGAAGAGGTGGAAACAAGGAAAAATTTTCCCCTGCAAATTGATCTCTATTGCTTCTGATGCCTTAGACAAGATTCGGTATGAGAATCTGACAGACCCTTCCAAGTTGGACAGTGGCAAAGAGCTGAAAATTGACATTGTACTTAATCCTCAAGAGCTAACTTTGGTTGACAAAGGCATTGACATGACCGAGGCTGGCTTCATAAATAACTTGGGAACCATTGCTAAGTCTGGCACAAAAGCCTTCATGGAGACTCTCCAGGCTGGTGCAAACATCTCCATGATTGGACAGTTTGGTGTTGGATTCTATTCTGCCTAACTAGTGGCAGAAAATGGCTGTGGTCACAAAGCATAATGATGATGAGCAGTATGCCTGGGAGTCTTCTCCTGGTGGCTCCTTCACAGTTCATGCAGACCATGGTGAGCCCATTGGTCCAGGTACCAAGGTGATCCTTGACCTCAAAAAGCAGAAAGAATACTTAGAAGAGAGAAGAGTCAAGGAAGTAGTAAAGAAACACTCCCAGTTCATAGGCTCTCCCATCACCCTCTATTTGGAGAAAGAATGAGAGAAGGAGATCAGTGATGATGAGGGAGAGGAAGAGAAAGGTGAGAAAGAGGAGGAAGACAAGAATGACGATGATAAGCCTGAGGTTGAAGATGTGGGATCAGATGAGGAGGATGACAGTGTCAAAGATAAGAAAAAGAATACAAAGAAGATTAAGGAGAAATACATTGATCAGGAAAAGTTAAACAAGCAAAACCTATTTGGACCAGTAATCCTGATGACATCACTTAGGAGGAATATGGTGAATTCTATATGAGCCACACCAATGACTGGGAATTCTGCTTGGCAGTCAAGCACATCTCTGTAAAAGGTCATTTGGGATTCAGGGCCCTGCTCTTCATTCCTCAGCAAGCTCCCTTTGACCTTTATGAGAAGAACAACATAAAACTATATGTCCATCGTGTGTTTATCATGGACAGTTGTGATGAGCTGGTACCTGAGTACCTCAACTTTATCCATGGTATGGTTGATTCTGAGGACCTGCCCCTGAACATCTCCCGAGAAATGCTCCAGTAGAGCAAGATCCTGAGAGTCATCTCAAAAACATTGTCCAGAAGTGCCTTGAGCTCTTCTCTGAGTTGACTGAAGATAAAGAGAACTGCAAGAAATTTTATGAGGCATTCTCCAAGAATTTAAAGCTTGGAATCCATGAAGATTCCATCAACTATCACTGCCTCTCTGTGCTCCTCCACTATCACACCTCCCAGTCTGGAGATAAGATGACTTCCTTGTCAGAGTATGTGTCTCGCATGAAGGAGACACAGAAGTCCATCTACTATATCACTGGTGAGAGCAAAGAGCAGGTGGCCAGCTCTGCCTTTCTGGAGCATGTGCAGAGACGTGGCTTTGAGGTGGTGTACATGACTGAGCCTATTGACGAGTACTGTGTGCAGCAGCTCAAGGAATTTGATGGAAAAAGCCTGGTCTTGGTGACTAAGGAAGGCCTGGAGCTACCAGAGGATGAGTAAGAGGAGAAAATGGAGGAGAGCAAGGCAAAGTATGAGAATCTCTGAAAGCTCATGAAGGAGATCTGGGATTAGAAGGTTGAAACAGTGACAGTCTCTGATAGGCTTGTCTCTTCACCCTGCTGTATTGTGACAAGCACCTATGGCTGGAAAGCCAACATGAAGCTGATCATGAAGGCCCAGACACTGTGAAACAACTCTACAATGGGCACATGATGGCCAAAAAACACCTAGAGATCAATCCTGACCACCCCATTGTGGAGACCCTGCGGCAGAAGGCAGAGGCAGACAAAAGCAGCAAAGCTGCCAAGGACCTGGTGGTTTGAAACTACTATGCTCTCCTCTGGTTTTTCACATAAGGATCCCCAAACCCATCCCAACCACATCTACCACATGATTAAGCTAGGCCTGGGCACTGATGAATATGAAGTGACAGCAGAGGAGCCCAGTGCTGCTATTCCTGATGAGATTCCCTCACTTGAGCATGACAAGGATGCCTCTCACATGGAAGAAGTACATTAAAGAACCCCAGGAAGCCCATGCCCTCTGTACAGTTTCCCTGTGGCTCCCCCAGCAGCCTTGGCCCACCTGGCTCTCTGCTCATGTCAAGAAGAATCTCTTCTATCCTGTCTTTGTGCCTTAAGGCAGGAAAATGCCCTCCCACAGAATAGCAGGGTTGGGTATTGTGTATTGGGTGTTTTTTATTTTGTTTTGAAATTAAAGGTATGCAACACAAAGAAGATGCAGTTTAAAAAAAAAGTAGATTTCTAGTTTCAATAAACCAGACCAGGTGAGCACCACCAATTGCATGTAAGTAAAGTCAAATAGACTTTTGATAATTTTATTTTGAAATTTTGCCTCTACATTTAAACAAAGAATGGCAATACTCAGGAATTAAAATTGGACACATCACATTAAAATTTAGACATGGTGGAGCCCACCTGTAATCCCAGTACTTGGGAGGCTGAGGCAGAAGGATTGTGAGTTTGAGGTTAGCCTGGGAAGCACAGTGAGATCTCTCTCTCTCTCTCTCTCTCTCTCTCTCTCTCTCTCTCTCTCTCTCTCTCTCTCTCTCTCTCTCTCTGTCTGTCTCTGATTACATCCTTACATCCCAGTTGTTATCCCCTCACTTGTATCTTCCTGTTCCCACTCTCCTTTCCTCTTTTGCCTTATTCCTCTCCCCTAGACCTCTGACAGAGGGGGACCTCCTTCCCCAACATATAACCACAGCCTATCAGGTCTCATCTGGATAGCCTGCTACCCCTTCCTTTGTGTGTCACCGGGCCTCCACACCAAGGGGAAGTGATCAAATTGGGAGCACCAGAGTTAATGTCAGAGGCAGTCCCAGCTCTCCCCACAACTATCCATTGGCTAGATCTGAGCAAGGATTTAGGTTTATTGCATGCATTCTCCTTGTTTGGTGCACCAGTTAATGCAGCCAGTCCCCACTCCCCCGTCCAGATCAGCCAGCCTCAATGGTCTCCTTGTGGGGTACCTGAACCCTCTGGGTCTCTCCATGCCCCATTCTTCCATATCACTCTCACCTGGAGTGCAGAATCGAGTCCTGGGATCTGTCCTGAACTCCTGCTGGGTGGAGATTCTCAGGGGACATCTATGTTGGACTAAAAATGAGTATATGCCATGCATGTCTTTCTGGGTCTGGGTTAGCTTACTCAGGATGATCATTTCTAGTTCCATCCATTTGCCTACAAATTTCAAGGTTTCCTTGTTTTTAATAGCTGAGTAGTATTCCATAGTGTAAATGTATCACAGTTTCTTTATTCATTCTAGGTTGTTTCCAGATTCTGGCTATTATGAATAAGGCTGCCTCTCTCTGCTTTTTGACTGCACATGTAATGTGACTAGTCATTTCAGCTCCTGGTACCATGACTCCCCACCCAAATAATCCTTTCTGTCTTGAAGTTGCTATTGTCAGATATATTGGTCACAGCATTGAGAAAAGTGATTAATATATCATGCTTCCTCTCAGTCTGTATCCCACTTCTGCATCTAGTTCAGGCAGCAGGGGATGCCTGAGAGGTAAGTACTGGTGTTCATGAACACACACACACACACACACACACACACACACATGTACATGCGTTCTCTCTCTCTCTCTCTCTCTCTCTCTCTCTCTCTCTCTCTCTCTCTCTCTCTCTCTCTGTTCTGGCAACTCTCCCCTTGCTCCATTCTGCTTTCAGCTCTCCTAGTATCTAGCCTCCAGCCTGCCTCTTTGTTTTCAAATTATTAGTCAGGAGCCTTGCCTCTTCAGCTATTTCCCAACCACCTCTCATTCATTACCATATTTTTCAGATCATAAGACACACTTTCCCCCCAAAAGTGTGTGTGTGTGTGTGTGTGTGTGTGTGTGTGTGTGTGTGTGTGTGTGGCGGGGGGTGGGGGGAATTAGGGTGTGCCCTATGGTCTGATTGCTGTTTTTTCTTGTTTTACTGCTCTAAAAACTGGGTGCATCTTATGGTCAGGTGGGTTTTATAGTCTAAAAAGTACAGTATTTGAAGTTTCCTTATAGCCATACCACCTTGAGTGTTGTTCTGATAAATGTGACCTGCATGGTGTTTTGTGACTGGAAGATTACTATGAGCCAAAATAAACCTTTCCTTCCAAAACAAGGCACAAGTCTTTAGGTTGACTCTGCCTCTTCCTGGAGGTATGACCACAACTAAGAGATGTAACCACCCTGGACCCTCAGCTCCCTCACCTGTGGAAGGGGAGTGATAGCATTGCCATGAAGAGAAGCTAAGAAGTGAAGACAGTGGAATGTTGTACTGCCTGACATACAGAAATGTTATTTAACCCAAACTCACCTTTTTCCCATAATCCAAAAGGAGTGGCTTCAGTGTGGCCACTCATCTGGAATTAAGTAATTATTGCAATTATATTTTTCTTCAGCTCCCCAGATTATACTGAAATTAAATAAATAGCATATTGTTTCAGACTCATTACATTTTTCATGATTCTAAGACTAACCACAACTAACCACTAAGCTCTGCCAAATAACAGACATTTGATTTTTGCTGTGAGAAAAATGAGGTTTCAATGAAGCTAGTTGTTAGAATTTGTTTCTTTGCTGTGCATGTTTTACTGCTGCCCTTAATAAAACTTCTCTTTAAATCATTACAATCATTCTGGGTTGGATTTCTGTGTCTGTAATCTTAGCACTTAGGAGGTTGAGGCAGGAGGATCATGACTTCCAGGCTAGATAGGGCTATATAGTAGAACCTGTCTCAAAAAACGCCGAGATTAAGTAAATAAATAAATCATCATTGCTGGTCAGAGAAGCTCCCTTTGTAGCAGTGAACACAGAGAGCCGTAACTGATGAAAATGAGAGAATGAGAGACTATTGAGTGTTCAGCCCTAAAAGAGACATCTGTAACAACCCTTGCAAAGTTCAGGGGACATCAAGGAAATGGGGGGGGGGCACAGAAAGAATGTAAGAGCCAAAAGATGGAGAGCAGAGTGAAATGCTGTCTTCTGGATGTCATGTGGCTGTTGCACTTGTGAACTCACAGTAGCCATGATTACCTGCACTAACCTCACACCCACCACTCAAGATCACACCTGTCAATGATTCCAACACAGAAGGAGGAGGAGAGCATGAGCCTCTACCACAAGCCGAGGACCTGCTAGAAGTGGATGGCTTCTCAGGGGAGGAAGAGCCAATTTTTCTTTGGGAATGTAACCACAGGGAGGTTGTCCATGCTCATGCAAGCAACAGTGATTAGGCTCAGTATGCTATAAAAAAAATGAATTTGGGGGCATGGTTTGGGGGAGCTCTGGAGAAATGGTAGGAAAAAGTTCTGGGGTGATATGACCAAGATATAGTGTGTGTGTGTGTGTGTGTGTGTGTGTGTGTAATTGTCAAAATATCAATTAAAAATAAACACTTATCATAGTAATGATGAGTAAAAGATAGACATTCCCATTCTAATAGAATAATCCATAAAAATGCATCTCAAGTGCTCTGTTCAACTTGCAGGCACATCTGCTTGTTAGAGAATCTCTTCTTTCACATAATTATCACTGTGTAATTTGGCCTTCTGACTCTTGTGACCTCCAGCAGCTTTCTGAAGCTTGTGTGCTTCATCTGCTCTCTGAGTCTTGTAAATGTCCCTCCTCTTACCCAGGGAGAACTATTTCAATCCAAAAGAAATAGGTACAGTATACCCATAATTGTTTATTGTTGTGCAAATCAGACTCTTGAACTGTCAGTGGTGTGCTTCTGTCACCATGACAACTGAAAATGTTCTCCACATTCCCAGATAACTCCTATAAGGAGTACCATTTCTGGTAGAAAACATAAAGATGACAGGCAACAGCCATTGCTCTGTTGAGTGATGTAGGCTGCTCACTCAAACACTGTGGCCTCTCCACCTAAAAGCTCCTTACCCTTACCCTCACAGGTAAAAAAATAACCATACATTGCTCTGTGTTTCTCAATGCTCAGCTCATGCCTCAATAACAGCAATGGTGACATTCATTGACACTGAAGGTGTGTCTGTGTTTGTGTACCCATGTATGTGTATGTGTGTTCATGTATGTGTTGTGTATATGCACATGTGCTTTATGTGTGTGTACATGTGTAGGTGTACAAGTGTTTTCCCTGTTGAATAAAGAGCTTCTGATAATACAACCTACATTTTATTCATGTTACTTCTTTTTCAAACTGTATTGTGTTGACATATTCAAGTACTAATATCTGGACACACTTGGCCTACACAAATTATAATTTCATAAGGTTCAAGAGAGTAGATGGCTATTAAACATAAACATACTTGTTGTTACACAATGTATGTATTCCTGGAAAACATTGTATTCTACAAGAAGTGTTAGCTAGACTTTTCTGTACAAAGCCCCACAGTCAGTGCTTCATACTTAATGTACCATGGGGTCTTTGATCACTATAGTCACTGAAAGAAATGATACAAATTTATAAACAAACAATATATAGACACAAATCTTCAAATTCAAATACTACAAAACAATCCAGCAATATATGAAAAGATTATGAGGAAATGAAACTTATTCCAAAAAATACTAGGTTGGTTTAGTACATGAAGGTCAAAAATCAAATATGCCACATTAGTAAAACAGGAATAAAACACAGCCAGCTCAATAGACCATGGAGAAAATTTCAGCACCCTCATAATAAAACACTCAATAAGCTTGAAGTGGAAGGGAACTTCCTCAAGTTCATCAAGGTCATTGAAACTAAATTCATTGTTAATAGAGAAAGACTGAATATTCCCCCAAAGATCATAATCAAGAAAAGAATGTCTGATCTCAACTCTTCTATTCAGCATTGCGCTGGAGGATCTACATGGGGTAATTAGATAAGAAATAAAGTCATCTTCATTTTTAAAAGGCAAGGAGCTGGGCACAGTAGCACCTAACTGTAATCTCTACACTCAGAAACACCTGAACATAAGAGCCCAAACTTTGAAACTGCTAAAGGAAAAGGCAGGAGTACATGTCAAGATACAGGCCCAGGAGTCCCTTGAATAGGACTTGCATCAGTCAGAAAATAAGGCTGGCAGTTATAATGGCATCTTGTGAAGTTAAAAGGCTCTTGCACAGAAAAGGAAACTGGCAATAAAGTGAAGAGAAAGAGACCCACAGAATGGGAGAGAAATCTCCACCAACCACTTATCTGATAGAAGGTTAAAATCTAGGATATACAAAACACTCAAGAAAGTAAACATCAGGAAAATAAATATCTCCCTTCCTGTCCTTTAACTCCAATTCCCCACCAGTCTCTTATCCCTAGCCTTGTAGCAGATCACCTATTGAGAGTTTTCTTTACCTCTATGCCCCCATTCCCAGAAGGTCATGTAGATCTCCTATAGCCATCCCTTTGTCTCAGGCACCAACACTCAGAGGCACTCCCTGATTACTTACTACCCATGCTGGTCAGGGTATCAGGTAGGAGTTCTTCATTTCTCCATCACCTCTGCATCAGATCCTGCCCTCAGGTTCCTTCTTTCTTTGAGTTCCTGTACTGAATTCCTTAAATAATAAACAGAGACGCAGAATGTAATCCAAAAAAAACCCTTTCTTTCCAAGTTGCTTTTGATCATGATGTTTTATTGAAGCACCAGAAGCCTTACCCAGGACCCCAGCAGCCACACCTGGGAAGGTCTCAGACACATTTCCTACTAGGTAACATATAGCCACACTACATTTTCTGAAGAACCAGAGAAAGCAACAGAAACCTTGGAAGAATACCACCCAACAAAGACAAGACAGGTGCCAGCACCTAGAACTACAATCATCCCAAACCCAGATACCTAGACAGCAGCATAAAAACACAATCAATAGCATCCAAAACACAATGCATTCATTATGGCCTAGCAGCCTGACTGCAGGAGACCCTGAGAAACTCAATATAGCTGAAACATAAGACAAGGGTTTCAAATTAGCTATGATTATGCTCAAGATCATTAAAGAAAATAGGAATAAATCTCTTATTGACATGAAAACATAAACATGCTGGGCATGGTGGCGCATGCCTTTAATCTCAGTACTCGGGAGGCAGAGGCAGGTGGATCAATGTGAGTTTGAGGCCAGACTGGTCTACAAAGCAAGTCCAGGATAGTCAAGGCTACACAGAGAAACTCTGTCTCAAAAAACAAAAAATGAACAAACAAACAAAACAAAACAAAAAACCAAAACAACAACAACAAAAACAAGTAAAACCATAAACAGTGCAACAAATGAAAAAAATCATTCAAGACATGAAAGTAAATAGTATTTATAAAGTAAAAGAGAAAACAAGAAATGAAAAATTTAGAAACTCAAACAGGAACATTAGAGGTAAGTCAAACCAACACAATGTAAGAGGTGAAAAAGAGAATCTCGGGCATTTGAAGACAACATAGAAGAAAGGGATACCTTGTCCAAAGAAAATGTTAAATCTAAAAAATTCCTGGTACAAAACATACAAGAAATCTGGGACACTATGCAAAGACAAAATTTGAGAATAGGAGTAGAGAAAGGAGGGGGAAAAAAAAACAGGTCAAAAGCACAGAAAATACTTTGGACAGAATCATAAAAGAAAATTTCCCTAATCTAAACAAGGACGTGCCTACGAAGGCACAAGAAACATAACACAAGTATAATAATCAAAACACTAAGATTTCAAAACAAAGAAAAATTACTAAAAGATGCAGGTGAAAAAATCAAATAATATATAAAGGTAGAACAATTAGAATAACACCTGACATTTGAGTGGAGATTCTAAAAGCCAGAATGGCCTGCACAGCTGTTCCTAAAAACGCTAAAGATCACAGATGCCAGCCTAGGACACTATACCCAGCAAAACATTCTATCACAATATGGAGAAAGAGAGACATTCTATGATAAAAACCAAATTTAAGTGATTATCTATCTATAAATTCAAAAGATACTATAAGGAAAACTTCAGTCTGAACAGGTCAATCACATCCAAGAAAACACAAAGAGTAAATAATTTCCAACCAGCAAATCAAAAGAGAAAACACACACACACACACACACACACACACACACACACACACACAGAGAGAGAGAGAGAGTTTAAATTACAATTAAGCTTAGTTGTTTAGGGGTTATGATGTTTTTATGTCTAGATAGATGTTTTATGTTAATAATGATGAGATATGATAGATATTGATTTACATTCAGAATTTTAGACGCACCAAGATAGAAAAGATGTTTTCTTCAAGGCTGCCAAATACAAATAGCCAAAACACTAAGGATGTAACATTTATATAATTCCTGATTGTTTCATGGTTCTTCTTGCTGTAGGTAGTTTATTGTATATATGTGTAATAATATAAATGTATATGAAAAAAATAAAAATATTTAACAAAAATTAAACAAAGTAATTGCAAACAGAATTCAAGAGAACATAAAAAAGATTACCAACCATAACCAAATATGCTTCATCCCAAAGAGGCACAGATGGTTAAACATATGTAAATTGAAAAATATAATTCACCTTACAAAAAGACTAAAAGACAAAAACAAAAACAAAACACCAACCACCACATGATAATTTTGTTAGATGGAGAAAAGGCCTTTGACAAAATTCAACATCTCTTCATGATTAACCTCCTACAGAGAGTAGAGATACAAGTGACATAATTCAAAATAATAGAAGCAATTTAAAGCAAGCCCATATCAAATATCAACCTAAATAGAGGCAAATATAAAACCTTTCCACTAAAATCAGGAGTAAGACAACGTTGCCCACTCTCTTCATACTTACTCAATATAGTACTTGACATCTTATCTGGAGCAATAAGACAAGGGATAAGAGCAAGGGGATATAATTAGGAAAGAAAAAGTCAAAGAACATTTATTAGTAGATTGTATGATATGAGTATATACATAAGTTACCCTAAAAATTCCATGAGGTAATTCCTACAGCTGATAAACACGTTCAGCAAAGTAGCAGGATACAAAATTAGCAGACAAAAATCAGTATTCTTTTTATATACAATTGACAAATAGATCAAGAAAGAAATCAGGAAAACAACGTTTCACAATAGCCTCAAATTATCTTGGAGTAGCTCTAAGTACACAAGTGAAAAACTTGTATGAAAAAAAAACTTTAAGTCATTGAAAAACGAAGATATTAGAAGATGTGAAGTTCATAGATCAGTAGGATTTGTGTAATAAAATGTCATAAAGCAATCTACAGATTTCATATAATCCCCATCAAAATTTCAACACAATTTTTCATAGATCTTGAAAAGACAATTTTCAGCTTCATATGGAAACACAAAAAAAATCCCAGGATGACCAAAACAATTCTGAATAATCAGAGAACCCTGGAGGTGCCATCCGTCATCGCTGGAGGTGCCATCCGTCATCGCTTATCGCAATGTACTACACATCTACAGTAACAAAAACAGCACAGGACTGCCACAAAAGCAGACATGGTGATCAATAAAATGGAATTGAAAACTCAGACATAAATACACACACCTATGAACATGTAGTTTTTGATAGAGAAGACAGAGATACAAACTGAATAAAAGACAGCATCTTCAACAGGTGGTGCTGGTCAAAGTGGATGTCTGCATGTAGAAGAATCAAAATAGATTCATACTTATCACCCTGCAAAAAATTCAACTCCAAATGGATCAAAGACCTCAACAAAAACAAACAAAAAACAGATACACCAAGCCTGATAGAAGAGAAAATGGGAAATAACCTTGAACTCATTGGCACAGAAAAAATTCTGTCTGAACAGAACACCATTAGCATGGTCACTAAGATCAATAATTAATAAATAGAAGGCCATGAAACTGGAAAGCTTCTGCACAGCAAAGGACACCATAATTTAGACAAAATGGCAGCCTACAGTATGAGAAACACATCTGATAGGAGACTAATATCCTATATTATATGTAGGATATAATATCCTATAATATATCTATCTATATACATACACATACACACACGTGTGTGTGTGTGTGTGTGTGTGTGTGTGTGTGTGTGTAACTAGATATCAAGGAAACAAGTAACCCAATTTTAAAAGCTTAAGGGCACAGATCTAAACAGAAAATTTTCAAAAGAGGAAACTCAAATGGCTGAGAAATAGCTAAAGAGATGTCAGGGAAATGCAAATCAAAACTGCTCTGAGATTTCATCTTACATCTATCAGACTGGCTAAGATCAATAAAGCAAATGGCAGCTCATGCTGGCAAGGATGTAGGTAAGGAAAACACTCATTCATTGCTGCTGGGAGTTCAAACTTATATAGTCTTTATGGAAATCAGTGTGGCATGACAGTTCCTCAAGAAGCTGGGAATAGATCTACCTCAAGATCCAGCTCTGCCACTCTCAGGCATATACAAAGGATGCTACATCTTACTACAAAGACACTGGCTCAAGCAAGTTCATTACCACTCTATTCATAAGAGGAAGAGATTGGAAACCACTTAGATGTCCATCAATAGATGAATGGATAAGGAAAATGTGGTACATTTACATAGTGGAATATTTTTCAGCCGCTAAAAATTTTTATAAGATTCATAGGTAAGGCTCTCATCACTTATCACAGACATGACCATGGGCCAGCCTAGAGCATACCTTCACTGCCATCAAGCCAGGCGGTGTGCAGTGGGACCTGGTGGGCAAGACCACCAAGCACTTTGAGCAGAAGGGGTTCTGCCTGGTGGCCATGAAATTCCTTCAGGCTTCTGAAGGGCCCCAGAAGCATCACTACGTTGACCTGAAAGACTATCTTTTCTTCCCAGGGTTGGTGAAGTACGTGAACTCAGGGCCTGTAGTGGCCATTATCTGGGAGGACTCAATGTGGTAAAGTCAGGCAGAGTGATGCATGCCAAGAAGAGAGACCAATCCAACTGATTCAAAGCCAGGTAGCATTTGAGGGGATTTCTGCATTCAGGTTGGCAGAAACATCATTATGGCAGTGATTCAGTGCAAAGTGCTGAGAAAGAGATTGGTCTATAGTTTAAGCCTGAAGAACTGATTGACTACAAGTCCTGTGCCCATGGCTAAGTCTGTGAGTAGAGGTAGATAAGCCAGGGTAATTTTCAATATTACTGATAGATGCCTGAACACAGATCTTCAATCCACTGAACGCATGGACCTTCTTTTGTAAAACAATAAACAATGAAGAATTTAGAACTGGGGGGGGGGACAAAATTTGCAGGTAAATGGATGGAGCTAGAAAATATCATCCTGAATTACAATTATGATATGTATTCACTTACATGTGAATGTTAGCTGTTAAGTCTTTAATAAAGAGGATAGAATCCATATGACCACAGAGATTAGGGGGTGGGGATGGAACGGGAAGATCAAATGGGGAGGGGCAGGGCAGAGGGGATGAGGGAGGGAAGATTGGGTGGGGCAGCTAAGATTAAGGGCTTTTTGAGGGGTTGTATAAAAACCTAATGTACTAGAAACTTCCTAAATGATATACATATATGAAGGCAATCTAAATAAAACTGCCAAATAACAGGGGATACAGAGCCCCAAGTAGATATATTTCACCACCAAATAAAATTTCAGTATCAGGAATGAGCTACATCTAATTGAATTGTTGGCCCCTATAGGAACCCTTAACAAACCAGGTATTCGCTGTTCTCCATAAATTGACAGCAAAGCCCTGTGACTGAAGACAATCACCGTATAACTCATTGAACATGGATAAGTTAGACTGGTGTCTACTTTGAGCCTTTACCTTCTACTGATTAGTGCTCACGGTACCAGAGGTACTTTGATTGCTACCAAAGGAGAAAAGTAAACACTGACCCAGTTATAAATCCTTCAGTCTACAATGACAGCCTGCCTGCAAGATGCATGGGTGCAATAGTGGCATAAAGCTTTTGAGAATAACAAATCATTATCTGATTGGATTTAAGGCTCATTCCATAAGATAGAAGCCATTCCTGACACCACTCAGGCAGCCAAGAACCTAAGACTGCCCAGGCCAGGGACCGAGGGGAAAACCAGATAGCACTGTTCTGTTAAAGGGATATGGCAATAAAATGACTCCTAATGACATTCTGCTATGCTCAGAGATCAGTGCCTTGCTCGTCCACCATCAGTGAAGCTCCCTCCTGTAGCAGAAAAGAACAAATACAGAGACCCACATCCAGGTAATGTGCATAGAGTGACAGAACTTGGAAGATTCAGCTCTAAAATAAGATGTCTTCATCAAATCCCTCCCCTCAGTGCTCAGGAAACTCTTTGGAAGAAGAGGTAGAAAGAACATAAGAGCCAGAGAGGGTGGAGTACATTAAGAAAACAAGGCCTTCTAAACACAGCATGGCTGATGCACTTATGAACTCAAGAAGACTGAGGCAGCATGCATGGGGCCTGCATAGGTCTGCATCAGATGGAGTCCCAGCACTAAGAGAGGAAGTTGACATTAGCACCCCATCCCTAACCCAGATACCATATGTAATTTATAACTACTCAAAAATGAAAAATTAGTTTTGTCCAATGGAGTCTTACTAAGGATACAAACCACTCTTAAGAACAAGCCCATGCCCAAGTGACTAAATAGCTAAACAAAACAAACTCAGTGGCATCTTTTGAGATTCTTTTTCTCATAATATTTTTTCAGGGCATTTTTAAAACCCTTACAGGTCTTTTGTGTATATGCTGTGGCTCACAGTTTTGTGTTTTTATGGGATTCCTGTACGTGTAAACATGTTGCTCCTGTGCCTATATGTGTTTCTTGTGACTTTCCTTTGGCTCTTCTTTTTTTCTGTTATTTTTTCTTTTCCAACTTGTTTGTTTTTGTTTTATCTTATTTTAATTATCCTTTAGATGTCGCTTTATTTTCTAGGAAAGACAGAAAATGTGTGGATGCTGAGGGAAAAGGAGGTGGAGGAAGATCTTGGAGGTATTGGGGGATATATAATCAGAATACATTGTATTAAAATCTATTTTAATACAACGTTCAAAATAATTTTTAAAAAATCCAAAATCTTACACTCCTGACTCATGGACTGACATTTCCACCTCTTAATATCAAACTACAGTCAGTTTGTATACCCTTCCAGTGGTCCTGGAAGATTAAAGCTTAATTCTGTTTTTAAAAAAGAAAAGAAAAGATAGAAAAAAACCCAACCAAGTCACAAAATGGGCCATAGAATTGAACAGATTTCTAAAAAGAAGAAATACAACCGAGTAATAAATATATTTGAAGTACTCAATGTCATTAGCCATCAGGGAAATTGCATTAACTCCTCTTTGAGTCCAGTCTGAATGACTATCATAAAGAAAAGGGATATTACAAGTGCTGGCAAGGAGGTGAGGAAAGGTGAAATTGTAAGTAGGTGCAGCCACTATGGAATCAGTATGGCGGTTTCTCACAAAGCTGAAAATAAACATACCAAATGATTCAGCTGTACCACCCTAGGGCGTTTACCCAAAGGACCCCAAATCCTACCACAGAGGTACTTGCATGTTCATGCTCACTGCTACTATATTCACAATAGGAAATGAGGCCAGCTTAGATGTTGATCAGCTGACACATGGATAATGAAAATATGGCACATATACACAATGGAATTTTACTGAGAAAAATGAAACTGTGAAATCTGCAGAAATGAATCTAACTAGAAAAGATGGCACTAAATGAGGTGACGCAGGCCCAGAAAGTCAAATACTTCAATTCCTCTTTCATGTGGAGATGCTAGTGTTGAACCCTGTGTTTTGTGTGGTTACTCTGAAATTTCTGCAGAGGTCAGTGAGCTAGAAAAGACCCATGAGAGAGGAGCAGGTCAGAGATCTTGAGGGGCAAGAGAAGAATAAAACACATTCAATATGAAAGTAGAGAGAAGGGGACTACTACAGATGAACAATTTAAGTGGGGATGAGGACAGAGAGAGAGGGAAAAGGAGGAAGTGGGATGGGTTATCCAAAGCTAAAGGTATATGGAAAACTCTTATAGAAACGAATGCTTTGTAAGCTAATTAGAAATATATACTTTAAAAAGAAGTTTTGACAATGGTGTCCTCATGAGTGGACAATGCTTGTTCCAAAAGACATGGGCCATTAAATGAAACCCTCAGTGCTGGGCATGAGACTCCTCCCTATGCCTGTTCCCAGAGAGACCTCTAAGACAACTCAGGCCCTTGCCATTGCTCAGGGTTGCCTACCATAGTAAGTTAATGCTGAAGACACAGTACACGTTGGTTGTTGGACTCCGAGAAATCAAGCTGCAACTGACCTGAAAACTTCCTCCTGCTAGCTAGCTTTCATACGGCTTGGATGTGCTACTCAGGTTATGATTTTTTTCCCAGCAGTAAAACCTTCAGAGTTACAATACTGACTTGCCAAGAAAGATGTACCCACTGGTGTGATAGTGGCATGAAGATTTTGTGGTTAACCAAGACAGAACTCATGCCTGGTACTGCAAACCTGGTCTGGAGATCAGGAGATCACAGACACTAGGAGGGAAATCTACTACTGTTATTTTGGTAAATTGAGATGCTGTCAAACTGACTTCTAAATACTTGGGCACTGCTCTGAACCTGGAGGAGAGAAACTTCCCCTTCAGAAGACAAGTAGTCAACGCCAAGACTCACACCTGGCCAAGATGCTGAGTATAAGTGACTGTTGGGTGTTCAGCCCTAAATGGGCATCAATGTTCCCAAGGCTCACAGAGCACTAGGGAAGAAGAGGCAGAAAGGGTATACGAGCTGGAGAATGGGGAGGAGCATTGGGAACTGCTGTCTTCTGAACATGTCTTAGCCACTGAATTTACGAACTTTTTGCAGCTTGGCTACTTGTCCAAGATCATGCCATCCAGATCAGTTAATATTTCATCAGGCAGCACTATTTGGACTCAGTGGATTATAAGGGGAAGAACATTAAGATAAGAAGGATATATGCTGAAATTGAGGAGAAGTGAGCAAGGATACTGGGAATGTGTAGAATAAGATAGAGTATTTGCATGTATGAAATTATCAAAGAATAGATAGAAACAAATAAAACTCTGATAGCATCTTTTATCTTCCATGAGTGACTTTTCCCATTATATATGTCTACTTATTCATGTGCTTGACTGTCTCTTTTTAAATACAAACTATGGAGGGAGAGAAACTGTATGAGATTTGTTCATGGCTATGTCTGAAACAAAGCAGACTCTCAGTATGTATCATTGAACAAATGAACCAAAGAAAGAATTTTTCAAACATAAGGAGATCAAAATATGCTAGGAGTCCAACACTTCACCAAATACTCACTACAGGAGCCTACAGGGAGAGCACAGGATCAAACAGAGCCTGGAGACTCAGACAGAGCTCCCTAGAGGAACCAGTGTTAGGAGCTGGACCATCAAGAGACTCATATTAGATAAATGGGGATTAGGAGAGCAAGAAATATTTCATTTTATAGTTCCTTTCTATAGGCCTTCAAAGTATGCTTCTGTGTCTTTTCTGTATGAAGGAATACCAGGTGTAGATCAGTGCAGCTTATGAATCAACCACCAAAAGCCAACATTCAGAAATCCTGAAATGTGTACTCTGGGGCTTGAATTGGAAAGGCTCTCCAATAAGTTCATGCTTTATTTTATGAGTATGTTTTGCCTGTGTGTATGTCTGGGCTCAATGTACATGCCCAGTGCCTGCGGAGGCCAGAGGAAGGCATCAGATCTCTTGGAACTAAAGTTACAGATGGTTATATGTCACCATGTGGTCCTGGGAGTCAAACCCCAGTCCTCTAGAAGAGCCACCAATGCTCTTGTCTGCTGAGTCATCTCTGTAACCCCCAGGCTCATGTTTTAAATGTTTGCTGCCTACTTTTTGGTGTCATTTTGAAGACTTTCAGGAGTCTGGCCTGTCTGGTAGCAGATGGCCCTTTAAAGAATCTTTCACTCCTTTGTTCCAGCCCTGAGCTCTCTGATTGCAGGTCCAGGTAATGTGAATAGCCACTGCTGTGTACTCCTCCTTCCTGGGCTGCTGGAACTCACCATGATGGATTGTGACCCTCTGAAACCAAAAGCCAAAATAAACTTTTCTCTCTTAAGTTTATTCTGTCAGATATTTTATCATAGCAACAAGAAAAATTGGCCAACACGAGTAGCAAGACCATGCAGACCAGTATGGAGATATGATGTTACAGAAAAGTCATAGGGACAAACACATAGTAACGTTCTGACTAATACATGCCACTCAAAATAAGATTTCATAGAAGCAGAGAATAGAAAAGTGGTTACTTGAGAGAGATAGGCTAAATCAGTTCATAAACGCCACTGAATAGGAGTGATATGTTAGTGCAAGGCATAGTAAGATGACTCTAACAATAATTTTTGTCTGTTTCAAAACAGCTAAAAGAGTTTTAAATGTTTCTAACAGAAAAAAAATTAATAGGCATCTGATATGATGGATAAGCTAATTATCATGATTTGACCATTATATATTGTATTCATGCATCAAAATATGCTGTCCCCAGAAAGATGTATCAATATAATGTGTCAAAAATTGTTTGAAAATTTCTGAGACAGAGTTTCCCTATGTCACCAAGATGTATGTGTGTGTGTGTGTGTGTGTGTGTGTGTGTGTGTGTGTGTTGGTGTACTTGTGTGCAGCTGCATGTGAAGTCCAGAAGTTGACACTACTTGCATTCTTCAATTGCTTTCCCCTTATTTTTTTGAGCCAGAGCTTCTTGCTGAGCATGGAACTCACTGTTGGGCTGCAAACACCAGGGGGCCTGTCTCTACCTCTCCAGGACTGGGAAAGCAGGCAAGCTGTACTGTGCTCTACTTTTTTTTTTTTTTTCAGGTGAGGTGAGGATCAAATTCAGGTCTTCCTTCTTGTGTGACAAGGAATTTATGGGCTAAACCAATTCTCAGTCCCTTAGGTTGATCTTAGACTTGCAATCCTCCTGCCTCAGCTTCTCAAGTAATGGATATGTATCTCCATACCTGGTCTTTTGTAGGCTTTTAAGAAGGACAAGATTCAGAGCTTAGAAGTTGATAGAATCTGACCAGTTTTGTCCCAAGAGGTACACACAAATAGTACCCTTGTGGACCAGAATGGAAGCTTTCTAGAAAGACATGGATCCAAAAAAAAGAAGGAAAGGGAGAAGGGAGGGAGGGAAGGAGTGAAGGAGGAGGAGGAAGAGCTGCCCCTCTGAACATTAGCTTGGAGACTAGTAATCAGAGCAAAAGAGAGTGACTAGAGACCAGGCTATACAGCAAATGAGTTTTCCTTTGGCATAAAGGTGCTTGTGTTGTTACCTGGATAGCTTTGCATTTAAAAGATTAGGTTGCCATAGAAGTTTCCATAATTCATTAAAATTCACAGGTCATAGAAAGTCAAGAAAAAAAGAGTAGGTGGCAAGATTATTATTTGAAGTCCAATTCAATAAACATTATTTTTCTCTAAACTCCTTTAAATGAAATATTGACAGTGGCTTTATAGTCTAACAAGACCAACTTTGAATTATTAAAGTTATTTGCTTTCAGGCCAAATGGACATTTGTGAACATTTTAACTGCCCCATGTACTAAATGATGTGATAAACAGCAATTCTTGACATAATTTCTGTCACTCCACTATCTTTCGTTGCTTCTGCTCCCTTGCTGAGCTCCAGAATGACATGAAGTGGTAATTGCCGCCAGGTAGTCCTCATGGGGGAGGAACACACATCACCCTTTTCAGCCAATCACCCCAGAAAGGCCTCTTGTAGAATGCTAGGCAGGGGTCTCCGGAAAGAAGAAAGCTAGTGAAGATGCCACCATCTGGGCAGCACCTTGGACTACACCTGACACTCTGTGCAACTGACTCAGGTACAACCATAGGCCAAGCAGGGCTCTAAGCTCTGGGGATGCAAATGTGACCCAAATACAGCCTTGTCACCTTGCCTTACCACACCTCCTTCTGACACTTGAATAAACAGTCATGAGGAAGGCAATTTACATACTTGCTGCACTTTCTGCAGAAAATGACAAGCAGGAAAGCCCTGTGTACTGCACGGCAAAACCCAAAACTTCTTTCTCCAGCCTCCTTCTCTCCTCATCCCCATGCTCCCTAAAATTTGCTCATAAACTAAGCCTTCATGAGCTTCCAGAGTCTCCCCTCTTCCTGCTTAGATTAAGCTCTTCCATCTTCCTTCACCATCACCCCCGATATCATATGAGAACAGGGAGCAAACAAGGTGGGGCTGGGGCAGGGGGACCCTGCAAGGATGTATAATAGTGTATTTTCCTTTTTCCAGGAATACCTATTCTGGGCAGACCTAAGCTATCAAATGCTATTATCACCAGCACTTCCTGTTGCTTTAGAAATAAATCTTTGAATTAAACCAAAAATAGAGAATAGAAAGGAAAGGAAAGCAACTGTATATAATTTAACATGAGCAACAGCTATTTAATGACCTTTGGTGCAATGTGGGATTGCCACCTTCTATAAGAGTGGAGGAAGGCCCAGGGGGACATGAGTGACTTCTCTCACTCTCATAGCGGATGGCCAGTTCTTTAGAATCACCCTCGGAGTCCAGCTGACATTTTAAAGAAATATGGTAAATTACAATAACATAACATTTGTCATTTCAGCCATTTTAAGGGTACATTTTAAGTGTACATTTTCTACATTCACAGTGACTCAGCTTTCCCCACTATCCATATCCAGAACTTTCCTGTCACCTCAATTGGAAGCTCTGTCCCCATTAAACACCCCCCCCTTCCCTCTCCTCGGGCCCTAGAAACCTCCAGTCTGACTCTGTAAGTTTGACAACTCACAGAATGGGAATCATACTCAAATAGCTGCTCTTTGGGGTGGGTGGCATATTTCACATAATGTCCAGGTGCCAGATTTGTCTCCCACTAAAGACTGAATTACATTGCTTTGCATGTGTGCACAGTGCCATCTTTTCTTTACTCATTCTTCAGTGGATGGACCTGAAATCAAGGCTACATTTTGATCACCGAAAATGCTGATACAAAGAACACAGGTGACTGAGGTCACTTTTTCTCCAACAGAAAAGTCTGAAGTTCCTTCTGTTCCTTCTGGACTTTTTATCAGGTAGAAAAATAGCACCTGTGATCATTTAAATGTCCCATCCTTTTTCCTACTATGTCATGAAGTAGATGTTTGTGGGCACTTTCCATTTTTCCAAGAACTTCCTTCCCATCATATCCTACAGACTACAGCTCCCTCCAATATAACTGGCTACACCAATATCTAGAGACATATACTTGAATGAGAACTGACCCTGGCCAGGGGCACCAAGGTTTTGGCTGGAATGAGCCAATTAAAGCCACCCCCTTAAAAGTTTGGAGTCAACACTTCAGAGGTTGTGTTGGGTAGTGTTGAGCCCTGGGCTTGCACAATACTTGAAGTCAGGAACAGTGGGAACTTGCTTAGACCAGTGCCTCTCCTCTGACGTCAGAAAAGAGAAAAAAGACAATCAGAGGAAGGCAAGCCTTGTATGGAAAAAATATAGGAAATTAAGCAAAAAAGAGAAATTTCCACACCCCTAAACAAGGCCCAAACACTAAAATAACATTTCTCATCTTGGCTTTGCTACCCAGTGGGGTACATTTTTTTCACCCTGTGAGTCACAAGAGATGCCTGTGTATCTTTCCAAGGAGTTTCCTAATTTGCTTAAACTATTTTGAGTTACTGCTCTTCTATGTAACCCAATGTGTCAAGATAATCTATTGATATAGTCATTTCTGTCTTGTTTCTTGGCCAAAGGAAATAAAAAACAAAAGGTAATCTTATCTTTGCTTCCAACTCCTAGAACCACAGTCACAATTTTATGCATGCATGTGCAGCTGTTCTTGTGAGGGGTGCATTTGAGTGTGTGCTCATGGCAACCTAGGGTGTCACCCTCAGGAGTGTCATCTACTTTCTTTGAGACAAGGTCTCACATTAGCCTGAAACTCACTGACCAAGCTAGACTACCTGGCTTATAGGCACATGCTCACCTTAGGTAGATTCTGGGTATTAAACACGAGCTCTTGTGCTTACAAGACAAGCAATTTACCAACTGAGCTATCTACCCAGTCACATTTTTTGTTTTCCTTTATCATTGTTGTATTCCACTGTCCAATATGGTAACTAGTAACCCTGAGTGGCTATCATGCTCTTGAGGCATGGCTCGTCTGTGTAAAACACCTAATACACAGTAATCAGCACCAAAGTTGGATATGAAGCATCTCACTGATAACATTATTTAGGCTACATGCTCAAGTGCTATGTTAGCTTACTTTCCTTCCAAATACTTAATAAAAGCAACTTAAGGGAGGAGAGGGTTATTTTGGCTCACAGTTTGAAGGTATAGTCCATCATATGGGGGGTAAGCGTGGGTTGACTCAAGGCAGCAGGAAGTTGCAGCTTGTTCTTTTTGTGGATGACAAGGAAATACAAAGCTCAGGCCAGAAGCAAAGCTTTAGCTATAGATTTTAAAAGCCCATCCCCACCTGTACTAGCCATGCCTTCTGACCCACAGCCACTGAGTTGTATTCAAACACATGAGTCTATGGGAGACACTTAAAATTCAAACTCTGACAAGCACTGCCACTTTGAATACATTCAGTTAAATTAAAAAAAAAAAAAAGATCTGGTAACAAATTTCATTTTATTGTTTTAATGTGGCTGTTAGAAAGCGTTAAACCACATAAATGGCCATGTTGCATCTCTCTTGTACAGTGTCAATGGATGGTCAGTGTCAGTCTTGGGTCACTTTGAATCATAGACACAGATGTTGTTGTTTGTTTTGTTGTTTTTAATCTTAGAAACACTCCGGAATGAAGCACTTACCCAGTCCTGTAGGTGGCAGTGAGGCTGACCATGGACTCAAGCGGGGGTTCCTGAGTTGGGCTGGTGTGAACAAGAGACTAGTGCCACCAGGTTAATGAACTAGTTTTTCAGATGGCGGTATGGAAAAGTAGGGTCTATAGCATAGGAAGCCTGTAGTTTTTCTCCCCACAGTGCAGCAAAGGCAGCAAGTTCTCACTTGGTGATGCTTGAACACTAAGGGTGCACATCACCGACCATGATAATGGAGGCTGAGGCCCTTGAATCTAAACCACGGCTTGGCTGTGTCACTGGAGGGAACATCCCCCAAAATAAATAGCTTAGAACTAGCCCTCCTTCTGGCACCAAAATAAGTTCTGGGATTTGACACAATCCACGGAGTAGAGGAGGCAGCAGATCAGACAGAAACGTTATGCCTTGCTGGTCATGTAGGTCAGGGACTCACAGGCAGGCTTAATTTCATTTAGAAAACTAAATGTAAAGTTTTCTCCACATTCCAGTATGGAACAAACTCACGACTGTTTCACAGACAGTCTTTGGCTGGGAATCCACGCACCTGCAAATCTCTGGCCTCGAGTCTTGTCCCATATAGTTTTCATTTGAGCAGCAGGATACCTGCTTTCCAGGTGCATGAGTTCCTCAGAGTCTGTGCAGAATAACATAGAGCAGCTAGGTCTCTGGGTCTAGAAGGATCTCAAGGACACTATAATGCAACACTCCCTTTCTGTTAGGAAGAAGCTCAAAGCTAGACAAGAGAGTAAGTAAGGTTTTTCCTCAAGGTCCACATGGTGGAAGATGACTTGGAACTCCTCATCTCCACTTCCCAAGGGCTGAGATTATAGATGTGGACCACAACACCAGGCTTAGGTCTTCCTCCTCTTCATTCTAGTACTCTACATGTTCTTCTGGTGCACAGGGAAACTCAAAGCATGCCTCTGGCAGAAGGCCAATAGAGAGCATGAGAAGGAGGCCACGTGGAGGCTGTGGATATGGATCTGCAGATCTCTGTAGGTCTGTTCTTCCACAACAGCGGTAGCCAGACCTCTAGCGATAAGACAACCCTTTTTAACTCAAGTAGCCCAAGTGATCCTATAGCTGAATTTTAACATGTCAAGCCCAGACCTTTATATCCCTAAAGAAACCATCCAATTGGTAAGTTTCCTGGTACAACCTTTCTACCCAGATGACACACAGGCACCTAATTTGAAACATCTCCTTTTTTCTAGAAGAAGAAAATTACCTTCACCAAAACTGTGCATATGCATATGTTGTATGTAATTAAAGTCTAACCTCGTATAAATGCTCCGGTCATTATAACCCAAACCCAAAAGAAGGTGGCCAAGATAGGCATTCATTATTATGTCACGAAACAATCTGTAATAAGCAGTTAGAGGTCAGTAAAGAGGCCCCATGTGCCTGTGTTCTAGGTCATTCTGTCTTGTAGCTCTTCCACACATAAGAGGTTATTCTTCACTCTGTGGCCCATGATGGCTTATCTCCATGCCACAATCTAGCCAATGAGGGTGGAGATAAGTGAGGAACATGAACAGTTTGACCTTGCCCTTTAAAGGGCAGTTACTCACATCACTTCTGCTCCCACACATTGACCAGAATTTGAACATATGGCCATCCTTTATCACAAAGGTTAAGGGGGGGGGGGGGAGAAGTCATTATTCTGAGAAGTCATAAACTGAGCAAGGAGTCTGTTACCATAAAAAAGCTGAACAATGGATACTGGAGATAACCAGTGGTACCCTTGCTCATTCCTGTGGGTGCAGCTGTTCATGTACTCAAACAAATGAGCTCAAATGTAAACACACATTTCCAATCCACAAACATGGCATCCACACTAATATCCATCACTCAAACACATGCAAATACACACCCACTCCGATTCCATGCACGTTTCCATATCCATTCACGCATTGGTTTATGGGCAAATGAATGGAGCACACCGATAGTAATATAGTTACGCCACTAATACATGAATAAACACAGAGAGGGGGCAGCTACCAGGTCTTGCAGAGTGTAGTGACCATCATATCCCAGTCAGCTGATTCCAGACTCACTGAAGATGCTCCTTGCGAAGCATACATTTCTTTTTCTATATTCAGAAAGGCATGTAGAACAAGATCAAGGCAAAGCAGTACAACACCATGCAAAACAAAAAATAAATCATGAACATCTGTCTACAAAGAAATCACATCCATAACCACTTGGGAGGCTGCCTCATCATTCTCTCTACTAGCCTCTGCTGAGCACATTCTGGAGATCTTCCTGTGTAACAGAAGAAGAAGGGATAAAGTGCTGGGATGAAGATTAAGGAGATTAATCCAGTTGTGGTTTTATATACCTGTAATCCCAGCACTTGAGAAGTGGGGGCTGGGAAGATGAGGAGTATATATTCAGCTTGCACTGCAGAGTAAGTTCGAGGCAAGCTGGACTAGCTAAGATTCTCTTTAAAATAACAACAACAACAACAACAACAACAACAACAACAAAAACCCACTATAAGTTAAATTCTATGTGAAGGGAGACAGAGTTAAATGGAATCCCAGTATATTGCATAACCCTCAAATAGACCATACTGCCTGTCACTTAAGTGGATGGGTGGGCGAAAGAATAGATAGAAATATGGACAGATGGATAGATAAATGGGTGGGTAGGTAAATGTGTAGATGCATGGGCAGTGTTGTCTGGCTCCTGCCTGCAGCCATAATAGACCGTAGACCATGTCCACCAACTGTAGTGGCCCAGGGAGCCTCGTTTATCACCTCCTGCTGCTTTGACTCAGGCTCCCAGAGCTCTATGTACACTGTCATCCTCACTTTATCCTCAAAGACACCTCTGTGGGCCTCTACAGCTCCAAAGAGCATGACAAAAAATTATAACAAGGGGAAAAGATCCTCTAATCGGCGTAATACTCCTGGGTGTTTCCCAACCCTGTGCTAAGAGGCCTCTGTATTAGTTACAAAACACCTGACAGAAAAAGGCAAAAGAAGAAAGGGTTATTTAATTCATAGCCTTAGAAGACAGAGGCTAGGGCATAATGACTCCACGATGGACACAACTCACATGGCAGTGGCTCAAAAGGGGAAGAGCTCAAGATAAAACCAGAAGTGGGAATAACTTTTGAAGTTCAGCCCTAGTGACCTACGCCCAACACCCAGGTCCCATTTCTCAAAGCTTCCACAAACTTCCAGAACAATGAGGTATTAAAACACACAAATCTGTGAGGGAACACTTCAGATTCCAACCATAACAGGCTTTATCCCATCACAGCCAGAGGTGGAACTCCATCTCCTGAAATCTCCCAGCTAACAGTGATAAAACTGTCTCAGCTTCCTACCAGAATCCAAACAGGCTTGGGCCCCATTCATTGGAGGCTTCAGTTTCCTCTGAGTTAAATGGGCTCAATACAGCCAACTTCACAGAATGACAGTAGGGTGAAATTATGAGTGTCCCATGCACAGTCCTTATAACAAATGCTCCCTAAAAGCCAGTTGGTGATAATAATGGGGTTGGGTGGGCATATGCCTCCAATTTTTCTAGTTTTCCAGAGCCAACAGTAACAAAATCTTCTGTTCTTGGTTACTTTCAGTAGCATGAAATGGGTAAAAGTAAATAAAAAAAAAGAAAGAAAAGAAGAAATAAAATAAAAGGAGAGAGGATTGGATTTGTATTAAAATGCCCAATCTTTGCTTTGTTAGCTGTGTGACTCCAGCTGAGTCAGTTAACTTCTCTGTGCTTCCATTTTCCCTCACTTAAATGTGGAGTATGTTCCCTAACTTTCATGGTGAGAATCAAATGAGGAGAAAATATGGTGCTGAGTTAGGGACTCGGAGTGAGCAGAGCATCTCAGAAGCAGCCTACAGGTTTTCCCCTTGGGATGTGGATTTCCAGTCACTTCTCATCTATCATCTCATCAAAGATGCTGGCTTCAGCCCGGCGGCTGTGTGACAACTCCCTCCTTGTTATTTATCTCCAAAGCAGGGAGAAAGAGTGGGCTGGCTCTTGCCTTAGGCAGACAATGCTGAGAAATATAAATTGCTCCCATAGCCAGCCCTGACAAAGAAAGATTTGAAATCCTGTATGAATGAACTGCAAATTTCTGCCCCATACCCTTGGCCCAGGGGAGGACACTGAAGCTTCATCATTGTCTGGCTTCATGGAGAAATAGGAGATGAGTTGCTGGGATTCCTGGAAGATGACAGGTGGGAGGAGGCTTCTGGGACAAGCAAGACAATTTACTTACACAGTAGCATCTAAATAACAATGCCCAGTTGTCCTCAGGACACTTCCAAGTCTCAGGAAGAGGAGCTCTGTGCAAGGGAGGCTGCTGCCAGGAGGTAATTAACTGCCCTGTCTGCTTCTGTCATTGCAGAAGGACAGGGGCCACTTTATCTTTCTCTTTGGCTTGCATACTTGGTAGTCTATGTACACATAGGGGTGGAAGATGGCGGAGGGTGTGAGGGTCTGAGCCTAATAGTTATTACATGCAGGAGAGAAAATCATCCCTGGTGTAATATTTTCTGACTGTTCTCTCGAACGCCAAGTGTTCCTCCAATGATCTTTTGCAGGGGTTGACTCACTTAATTCTCTCAACAGCTCTTGTGATGTGGGGAGTCTCCCACCTGTTTCCAGTTGTGGAAACTATTGTGTCATAGTTTCAAAGATTCCAGCCTATGGTTGCTTGGTCTTATTGCCTTTGGGCCTGTGACAAAGTGTCAGCTCGTGAGTGAGGACTGCTCACCTCTGGGTGACCAAGAAGCAAAGACATTATATATGGAGTCAGGATTCCAATACTCTCTTCAAGGATATGCCCTGCATGAATTCACTTTCTTCCACTAGGCTCCATTTCTTAATGTTTCTCCATTTCCCACTTTGGGGGGGGGGTACTCAAGCTCCAAATTACAGCAGAAAGCAAGGCTCAGGAATCTCTCTTCCCCATACATAGCATTATACGGCATGGGAGAGGCAGGAGCTGAACTTGAACTGGGGGTGGCTGACCCAGAAATCATGCTTTCAGTGAGTGTCTGAATGGTACCCAGGAAATGGACCCTGGATGCCCTGCAGTACTAAGATGTTGTCTGATGAGCAAAACAACAAACTTGTCTTGGATACAAAGTACCAGTGCTGAGCTGGATGCACTGACAATGTGGAGATGATCAGATCAAGATGCCGCAGAGAGAGCACTGCCAGGACTAGACACATGCACCAGCTGCCACACCACAGAGCCACTGTGCTGGGCACCATGTGTTAACTCACTTGTTTTTCACTAGCACTTTTGCAGCAGGTACAGCTACATCATCGCCACTTCACAAAGGAAGCTAGTGAGATACACACCTTTTGTGAATTGTGATTTACCCAAGATTGCCATGGCAGGGGCAGAAATCAAAACCAGACAGTGCAGCCACCCAGCCTGGACTCCAGTCAGACCACCGCTTATCACACAGATCAAGATGTTGTAGGCTATGAAACTGCAGATAGAGTGCCATGGGCCTGCAAAAAGGCCCGGAAAGGCTTCACAGATCTAATGCTGCTTGGGAAACCTTGAGGATGGAGCATTTCTAGACAGATGGAGAAGGGAGATAGGGAGCATTTAGGCAGATGATGTAGCATGAGCAAATGGATGGACAGGTGCTGTGTGGGCTCTAAAAGTGGACAGCGTGCAGCCTGGCTTCGCTGACCAGTAGTGGGGGATTGAGAAGTTTGAAAATAGAAGACTCAAGCACCAAGCACCAAGGCGAGAGCCTTAGACTCTGAGCCATGAGCAGATTTGGGGACCACTGTATCTATGTTTTGAGGTTGAGGTATGTAATATGTCCAAGGAGAGGCTGAGCCCCAAGATGAGGAATGAGAAAAAGGTACAAACATTTTAGGGGAGATTTTGTTGGGAAGACAAGGGAGAGAAGTGGAGAGACAAAAGAAAAGGAGATAGAAGTTAAGGAAAAACAGGCATGGAGAAGAAATAAGATGGGGAAAGAAAGGAACAGAAAGAGATGGGGAGGAAAGGGAAGGGGAGGAAAGGGAGGGCAAAGGGTAAAGGGAGGAGAGGAAATACACCCCAGGATCATCAGGTCTACCTTTCTCTCAGTGTTGTTCACAATCTGGTGACAGGTATACAGCGTGGACGATACAAATGGACACCTAGCCATAACAGCCAGCATCTCCTTCATCCTAGAGGAGAGAGGATGGCCTCTAAGTATTCTGATTCTACTGGATTTAACAAGCCCTCGATGCCCTTCCTTCCAGAGCTCTGGGCATCACATTCACAGCCCTCCATGAGCCATGCGATTGCTGTGGTTTGGACTCTTATTATGGAACCATAGAGAGAAAATACCACAAAGTTGTTGCTCAAATTACCAAACCATTGATTTTCCACATGCAGCCATGTTTAGACTCCCAAGCATTTAAAACCATTTCTGTCTCGGCATATAAAAAAGAAATTCTGATGTGATGATTATGGCATGCTGAGATGGGCCACAGTATCAGAACTTTTCTAGAGCTCCCTGGGTGATTCTAAAGAGCAGCTACAATTGAGAGCCAGTAGACCTGGTCTTACAAATATCACATTTACTTGCTTCTGCCAGCATTGGGTCATTAATACTCTGGAGATGGAGGTAAGCCTCCCCCACCACTTCACACCATTGCTGAGAGCTAGTGGACCTCATTCACATTTGAAGTTCAGAGTAATCTCTTCTATGATCATGTATATCTCCATGCCCCAACCTAGTTTTCACTGTAATACCTGAGGGTTGATACTAGACCACAAAGTCCTTCTGCTCTTCTGCCTTAGTCACCACATATGATGACACACAGGTTTGGAGATCTTTCCATCCTAAGCCACATTTGCTTTCTAAGCACTCATTGAGCTTTGGTGACATTGCAATTCAACACCCTCCATAAAGAGCTAGGGGAATCCCTTGTTCTCTCCTCAACCCAGCCCAGTCCATCCATCCCCAGCGGAGCAAGCCACCATGTGATGCTCTTTTAATTAAGTCCCACCGTGGTGCCAAGTGCTTCCAGAGATGCAATGTGGGAGTTGTCTCTGAAGTATGAGGCAGGTTGACATGGTGGGGGTCATGATGGATCTTCCCACAATAGAGCCAATTTGCTTCTAATGACTTGACATCCTGCCAGCATCAATGCAGGCTCACAGGGGCCTCTGTGATGCATTTGTTTTCTCAGCAAACCAGAACCAAGTTTTCACTCCAGGGACGTCAGTTCCTAAGGATGCCATTTCCTGAGATATATTAGTCTGGAAAGTGGAGAATACAATCTTAGATGCTCACAGGAGCTGTAGAAGAAAAATAAATACGTGGAGAACACCAGAGCAGTGGGTAAGAGGAGTCAGTTTGAAAGCCATCACCATAACTGCCCATTCTTTATCTAGACTGTGACATGAGTAAGAAATAAACTTTCATGGATTATAGGTGTGTGTGTGTGCGTGTGCACACATGTGTGTGTACATGTACATGTGTGTATGTTTTTCTGAAGGTATGACTGATGGTAGCCTCACTCACTGAACCACCATCTGTCAAATCAGCTGTCCTTTCTATATGACCCAAGCTAGACAAAATAAGTATGTCTCAGGATGGAGAAAGACTCAAAGCTATTGATTGTGATTTATCCATTACAAAGTTCCATTACACAGACCCATCTGTCCGTTCATTCCTGCTCCTTGAAGCCTTCAAGGGTCTCTGAATTCTGTCCTTGAAAGCTTGGAACAAGATGACTAAATTCTTGACCCTACTGCCCCATAGCATTTACTCCCTGAACCTGGTGTTGGTGCTCACTTTCTGTTGCTATGAGAGAATACCACAGACTGGGTAATGTACAGAGAAATGTATTCCTCACAGTTCTAGGAGTTGAGGAGACAAGTGGAGTGCTGCATCTGGCAACACCTTCCTTGCTAGTAGGATTCTCTGGCATGTCCTACTGCAGATCAGGGCCTCACAGCATCCCAGGGAAATTTTCTGACAAAGTCATTTCTTTCCTAAATCATTATTCTACTGACAGATTAAGCCATTGGTAGTTTGCCTTCACACAGGTTGCCTTGGAAGACAACAGTGCTCTGGCTACACTGATAGAGCTATTAAGACTGATATGATGAGATCCACCACCACTTGGGAACAATGTCTTGGGTCCTAAATCTGTGGCTTGCGTTGCCAAGCTGAAAAAGACAAAGGCCAAAGAATTTGGCACTAACCTGAGTTAACCGTACACTGCTAAATTTTCTGTATATAAATGTAAAATTTTACATATAAAATTTAAAAGAAGAAAATGCCCACACCTTTAATCCCAGCACTCAGGAGGCAGAAACAGGCAGAGTTCTGTGAGTTCAAGGCCAGCCTGGACTACAAAAAAAGCACAGGGCAGCCAGGACTACAAGAGAAACTCTCACTAAAACTCAGGGGAAAAAAGGAAAAAAAGAAAAGAAAAGAAAGGGAGAGAGAGAGAGAGAGAGAGAGAGAGAGAGAGAATGAGAGAGAGAGAGAGAATGTCTCCATCATATCTAACTGTTAGGCATTTTCTCTTTAATTTATTTGTTTTTTTTTTATTTAAGCAATTTATTCAGATTACATATCAATTGTTATCCCCGTCCCCCCCTCCCTCTTTCACCCTATTCCCCTCCCCTAGGTCTGTGACTGAAGGGGACCTCCTCCCCACCATCTGATCATAGATAAGGCATTTTCTTAATTGGCTATTGAGGTGGGAGGGCCCAGCCTATTATGAGTGGTGCTATCCCTGGGATGCTGGTCCTGGCTTCCATAAGAAAGCAGGTTGAGCAAGGCATTACCTAGTAATCCGGTAAGCATGGTCTCTGCATTGGTTTCTGCCTCCAGGTTCCTGTCCTGTTTCAGGTCCTGTCCTAACTTTCTTCGGTGATGGACTGTGGATGTGAAAGTGAAAACCAAAAAAATCCTTTCCTCCTCAACCTGCTTTCAGTCATGGTGTTTCAATCGTAACTCAAACTAAGACACTGACTCTGTCGAAGAATTTGTCGAGAATGTTGCTAAGACTCAAGACCATGTTCTTTGGTCTAAGCTACTACTTTGCTAGAGAAAAGCAGTAAAATCGGTGTACAAGGGAAGGAAAGTTTGTGATGTGCCTGCCAGTGCTCTTGAACGCAGTTTCCATTATCCCCAGCAGCACTGTGAATGGAATAGCATCCCCAATTAGCCCAAGAAGAGACTGACTCTCAGAAAACTGAGAGAAATTGCTAAAGGTCTAATTAGAGTCATCAAGCTTTGAAGCCAGGTCCTTTTGATTCTTTGCCGTGTCTCAGGGAAAGCGAAGCTCTCTTGGAGTTCCCATTGTTATTCTTAAGGTAGAGAGGAGGTAGCCAAGACTCTTCAACTGACCTGGCTACATCTACGTGGCCTAGGTTCAAGCTACAGAGCCTAAAGTCTTTGCTTAGTGATGCCCCCTACTACCCCCATCTCACTAGCCACATCATAGCTCTGCCATAGCAGCTGACTAGTCCAGATGCTTTGACAGTGATTTAACATTCATGACACTCTTGCCAAACCTGGATGCTTCTGTCCATGCTATAAAGAAAGGATGGGCCTCGAAACTGAGGGGTGAAAATGGGACTAAACACGTGTTCTTTTAAAACATCTGATGCCTCTGAAAAGTATACTGTTTGCAGGAACCATCTTCCAAGATAACGGAGAAAGACTTGAGGGGCCAGCTTTGGCAGCTGATTAATTGCCTGTCGGCTGGAGATGCCAAGAGCTGCTGAGTCTGGCCCTTTCTGCCCCGCAGATAAGAGATGCTGCCAATATCAAAGTTTCCTGCTCCCTTCCTTGGAAGAGAGGCCAAACTAAGTCTCTGCTAGCCTCTGTCTCCGCACCCTGAGGGAAGCCTGATCCTCTATCAGTCCAAACACGGTTCTTCAAGGACTTCTGGACCTCAGAGCTTTCCCACATTGTCTATTACTGTACCCCTTTCTGCAAAAACTATGCAAGGACAAATCACAGAAGGTTAAAGAAGCAAAAGCAAACATTGCCTGTGAGATGTATCTTTGCCCTGTTCCTAATCCCTTGGCCTAGGAGGCTTTCAGACAGGGTGGAACCTGGTGTAGAAAAGGAAGGCAGGCTTAGCTATAGGCCTAGGCTCCCTGTAGCCTTGCCCTTCCTGACAGTGTCCCTGCCTCATAGAAGCCTTGATATCCCACACACTGGCATATGCAAGATCACAAAAGAGCCAAAGAAAAAGCTCCTGCTATTTCAGGAGCACATAAGGCAAACCCCACTAAGCCGAGGAAGCCTTGATGTTTTGCTTTCTTAAGAGGGCCTCCTGTTTTCATTCCCTTAGCTTGCTAATTGCCCTTCTGCAGCTGGGTGCTGCTAATTACAAATGAAAGGTATTTATTCATTATAGGAGACCAGCAGGAGAGGCTCTCCTTAGCAACACTGTGTTAATTTGAGTTTGGCTTCAGAAGGTCATAAAGCTGCTTTGAATTAAAAGGCTTACAGAAGGAACCTTTTCTCCATCTCTCCTTCATCTTTCCCAAGGAGACCCTGGAAAGGGTTCCTCACATTGCTATCTCAGAAAGTGTTCATTAAAGTTTGGGTTTGAAGCCAGCGCATGATGGCACACGCCCTCAATACCAGCTCTCTGGAGACAGAGGCAGGCGGATTTCTCTGCATTCGAGGCCAGCCGTGGTCTATGAAGAGAGTCCAGAAGGGCCAAGGTTTGTTACACCAAGGAATCTTGTCTCAAAACCACCACCACCATAACCACCACCCCTTTCCCCCCCCACAAACCAAAAAAAAAAAAAAAAAAAAAAGAAAGAAAGAAAGAAAAAAGAAAAAGAAAAAGAAAAAGAAAGGAAAAGGAAACAAAAGAAAAAAGCTTAGGTTTGATTTTTCCCCAGAGTTCAAAGCTCATGCTCCTGTCCAGTGATGGAACCTTTAGGAGGTGGGGCCTGCTGAGCGGAAGTAAGGTCATCCTGAGCATGCTCTTTTGTTTTGGTTTTTTTTTGAGACTAAGTCTCAGGTCCCATGAAGGCCTCAAATTCACATATAGCTAGAATGACCTTGAACTCCTGACCCTTATGTCTTTGTTGGGAGGGTATACCCAGGGCGTGCTTTCATGGGAGACTGTGGATGGTCGTGAGTGAGCAGTCTAGTTCCACCACAAGTTCCTTGCCATAATGTGCTGCCTCCCTCAGGCCGACAGTGACACAGTCAAGCAAGCATCAACAGAAACCATAGCCAATGTAATCCTTCCCTCTTGTAAGATTCCTCAGGGAACTTTGTCACAGCTGCAGAACTCTGAGTAACTCCACTTTACCAGGCCCACTGTCGAAACCGCTAATCCTGCCAATACAACCACGTCCTCTTTCTCTCCTGTTTGATCCTTTAGAATCTGCACTGCAGTATTTTAAATCTCTCTATATTCACCAAAATTTCTGTTTGTGTGTACCTGAATGCTAAGTCTGGTCAACCATTTTGATTGACAAGCTGTGTGCCTGCAGGTGAGGGAAGAAAGCTGACCAAGAACCCAGTCTGACCTTGACTTTGAGCTGTAATCTCATTCTAGTTTTTACCAGATAACCCGGAGTCTGAAGGCAGCAAGCTGCTTTCTATTCCCTTCCTGCATCATTTCTCATATTACCTAATAGTACCTATTGTAGAATGTCCACCTGGCAGAGCTGGGAGACCCAGCAGGAAGACAGCACCTGCATTGTTGCGGCAAACTCTTCTTCAAACCTTCCTATCTATAGAAGTCACATTGTAATTTCAAACAGTCTCTCAGCTCAAGGCTGAGCATTTATTTCTCACATGGAATGCCATTTTCTATCTCTCAATAATAGTAGTAATAATAGACATCTATTTGGGCCTCAGCTATTGTTTTCTTTAATTTTAATGTGCATTGTCTCTTTCCTAAGAGTTCTAATGGGCAGCACTATTATTTTTCCCTTTTCCAGATGAGAAGGCTGACTCTCTGAGAACTCAAACAGCTCCCTCAAAGGTGGATCACTACTAACATCTGGAAGTAAAAGTAGGTAGGGTCTGGTTCCAGATTGCCAGGTGTCTGGGACTAGCCAGGGCATTTAAATGGAAGGAAGAGGGCAGAACTGGGAAAAGGAAAGATTCTAAACCAGAAACTAAACAGCCCAAAGACCAAGTGGCTACAAGCCAAAAGCCAGCAATATCCACCAGAAGGCATTTTAGAAACCTTTTTTAAACCAATAAAGTGTAATTCATCAAAATATGGATGGATCAAGGTCATTTCGAGGATGAGATTGCAAACCTAAAAAACTGGCACCCCTCTGAAGGGAAACCTCTGAAATGCAGAGAAGAAATATCCAAGATGGACAAGAGAATCCCAGCACTGGCCATATCCTTCAGGTCCCCAGGTCTAGCCACACCTGCAGGTTCACCTCTCCTTTAAAGTATGTTAACAGATAATAATTCAATTCTGCTACATCCCTGTCCCTGTAATTTAAGAATCATCTACAAACTAGTACCACATAAGCTAACACATCCTCTTTACTTATTAAATGCCACAGTGGACTTTATGTGATTTGTATTTACAGTACAGCAGCTTTATGCTGTTGCTTTCTTCTTGTTATTAATATTGTTATGGAACACGGCTAGGTCACTAGGTGTGGAATAAGAGGGCTACTCACCCACTCAAGCTCTACTTCTCCCCAGCACCAACAATAATTCCAGATCAGATCACAGATCTTACTAAAAATCATAGTTCTTATTAAAAGACATTTAAAAGCAACTGACCTAGACTCTGGAGCAAGATGCGCAGTCCATGGCATGACAGAATACTCAGTGTTTGCTCAGATCCTGTCTTGATGGCCCACCAGACATAGACTTCAGGCACATTAACAAACCTCCCTAGGCTTCAACCGCCACCTGTGCTAGCTGCACTTACTGTATAGGATTTATGAAAAGTTACAAAGCTAATAGTGCTGCATTGAATGGTGCTACCCCATCCCTTCCTGCCGTCTTAAGAATTTCTGTTAGCATAGAACTGAAGAATATCGTCCCACTTGAAAACATGATCTTTGTGGGTGTGGTTAAGGACTGAGATAAGATCACTGGGTTAGAGTTGACTCTAAACCAAATGAGAATATCTGATAAAAAATAGAGAAGGATGCTCTAGACACAAAGGAGGGATATGACTGTGCAGAAGCGGCACACACAACAACCAAGGACATCCAGGTTGCTGCCTGTTATGGCAGTACTAGGATCCTAATGTGCACAGTCAGTACAATGCCTAGCAAGTGGGTTGTTTTGCTGGTAATCATTTATCCTTATTCCTAAAGAGCAATGACTGTGCTCAACATTCCCAAAGAGGCCATGAAGCATCCAGCTGATATCTGTTTTCTCAGACCCAATAGCAATGAGCACGTATGGCCAGGCCATTTAATAAGCACAGATAAATTCCCTTGCAGGACTGGTGACTGAAGTCTATATCCAAGGTGGGAGGCAGGGCGGTTTCCTCTGTGGCTTCTCTCCTTGGCAACGTTTATTACTCTTGCATGCCTGTGCTGGTCTCTCTTCCTATGAGGTTACCCATTACACTGTAGTAATGACCTCTTTTAACTTACTCTTTTCAGGTCCCCTTTCCAATGTAGATAGAGAAGTACTAAGGCTGAGGATTTTACTGTGATGTTTGAGAAGACACACTTCAGCCCTTACCAGAGTTGATAAATGCTTATTGTACAGAAGCATCAGAGCATAGAGTCTATAGCTTGCAAAGACAGTTCAATTACATTGAACAAGGATTTATGGGCCTAGCTGCATGGACCACAGGCATGTCCTGCTCAGATCCTGCTGCAGGGAGCAGGGCCAACTCAGAGCATCCAGCCGGCCAACTCTGGTACTGTGACAACACTCATGTAGCCACCTTTGGCTGGGAAGCTCTAGCCAATGACCTGCTGAGAGAGACAAGAGGGCAGAAAGAAAGAGCTCAGGAAGCCAGCCACTCCATCAGCTACAAATTCCTCTCCTAGAAGGCAGCACTACATTGGTTTCCCCATCAGCCTGGTAGATACCCCCTCCCTGCAGCTACACTATGAGCTGAAGGTCATCCCATCTAACCCATCACACCCTCTTTCCTTGCACAGATGTCACACCTGCATCATCCTTGAAATCTCTCTTCATTGACTACAGTTCCTTCTTTCATGTTTTGTCTTAGTCTGCTTTGGTTGCTATAACAAGACAGCAAAGAAACAGACTGGATATTTGAAACTACACATGGCTATGGCACGCAGCTCTGGTGACTGGAAGGATGAGGTGAGGTGGCAGACACAGTGGGACTTTGGTGAGGATGGCAGATGCTCAGTGATGCCCTCTTTCCTGATGCCTTACCTTGGGCCAGGAACAGTAGAGCCAGCCAGGCAAAGCCTGCAGAGTCATCAGTATAAGAGCCTTCCATCCTTCTTTCCTCCTTCCCTCCCTCCTCCCTCCCTCCCTCCCTACTTTCCTTCCTTTTAAATAATTTCTTAGGTATTTTATCACAGCAATCAAAGTTTAGCTAACAGTTTCTATAACAAAATATCACAGGAAAGATAACTTTATAAAGAAGAAAAGGTTGCTTAGCTCACAGTTAAGGAGGCAGAAGCCTTGCATTGAGCATCCCATTGGTTGGACCTTTAAGGAGAGCCTATGAGCATCGTGGCAGGAGCCAAAGAGCAACCTATGGGCCTCACAAAACAAGCCTTAATTGCTCTGATGGCAGCATCACAACAACCTATGGGCCTCCCCCTAGGCTCCCCCCTTAAGTGCTCCATCACCTCATATCTCAGAACACTGAAGAACAAGCCTCCCCAGTTTGAAAAATTTGGGTACACCTCACGTCCAAGCCCCAATGCCTGTCCACTGCCATCCCGCACTTCCCTCTGAGTCTCATCACATGTTCACACACCTCTCTTGCAGCCACTGTTCATTTATTTGCCTGGCAGCCTATCTGCCCCACAAGACAGCAGACTCCTGAGGACAGCCATGTTCTTCCAGGTCCTCCTTGTCTTTGGAGATGGGAAGGTATTTGAGCACATGCTGTGCATTTGATGTGCAGTCCATCTCCACAACTGCCACTAACTAAAAATCACCACTCCATCTTATAAAAGGATTCTGGTGTTCCATAAACACAAAGCTACTTGACCCAGGTCCCATAACTTTGACAAAATGTGGCACAGACCAGAATTCAAACTCCCCATCCTCTTCTCTCATACCACAACTCCTACCAAAGACAACCACAGTACCCTTGCCAACAGAAGGGGTGGGGTTATCAGGATAGCCCTGCCCTTTCTGCATACTGAGGGGGCTGAACTAACAGCTATTTAGCTTCTTGCCTGCACTGACATTTTATTCTAGGTTTCTTATCTTTCCTTTTGACACCACCTGTACTGTTCAAGACAAGTCTCTGCTTTAAAAATAATGATAAAACTGCCTGTCAGAAGAAATAAGCTGCACACACTATCTTGCTAATAGAAAGAAGCAGGGGGATTTCTGAGACACCTCTGCAAGTTCGTTAGGCATGCAAGATTAAACTCAAATTCATCTCAGCACAGCCAGCTGCATTCAGAAACTGAATTGCCAGGAATTGAATTTTCAGCCTTTCTGAGTTCACCATGAAGATGAGGTGGACCCAGACAAACAGGAAGCAAACTGACTATCAGAAGACAGAGTCCATAGCCCAGTGAATCTTGACTAAGTTGGACTCAACACATGAAAACCTTAGGGTGTACACAGTTCTACCACGTGCTGAGTGACCTGAAGTCATCTCTTAATTCCTCAGTTTCCTCGCCTGTAAATTGGAGCAAATGATAGCATACTTGCCATGGTTTAATGTGGAGTATAAATAAATAATTGTACATAAATAGCATGGCTGGTGTGTGGGGAATGCTTGATAATGTAAGTTGTAATTACTCTATAGGGTTTTTCCAAATGTGTTCAAGAACCTGGGATTATGCTTCTAACATCCTGCAACTCCTGGCCCTGACCACCTCCTGGAGCTTGCCTCTGGCTTCTGAATCCATCTCACTCTATCCCTCATCAATTGGTCTTCTCAGCCTCCCTGAGGCCTGGTATCAGGACCCCCTCAAAGATACCAGCATCCAAAGGTGCTCAAATCCTGTGTATAAAGTGGTGTGGCATTTGCATCCTCTGTGGATGTCAGATCATCTCTAAAGGACTTGTTGTTATGATTTGGGTCGAAAATGCTCATGAAAGATCATTGCCAAGGGCTTGTATCCCAGCCTGTGGTATCGTAGGGAGGTAGTGCGACCATTAGGAAGAGGAGGGAAAATTTTAGAAAGTAGCATATAACTGAAGGAAATAAGGTTTTCTTGCTCTTGGAGAAGATAATATTGGGATCACTCCTTTCCCCATTTATCCCCCATTTACACCACCCCACCCCCATATATGAGATAAGCAGCAGGCTTTTACATATGCTTCTGCCATGATGCATGCCCACTCCATGGACAAAAAGCAGTGGGGCCAAATAACCATAAACTAAGAGACTGAAACCATGAGTGAAAATGAACATTTTTCTTAGCACATAAGGGACCTTAACAAACATTTCCCAGTAGACACAGAAATGTCTATCTATAATCAGATAGACAGACAACCTCACTAGTCGTGGGAAAATGTGCATTAAAACCATAATGAGATGCCATGTAATGCCCGGTAAGACAGCTTGTAGCAACAACAACAAAAAGTCTAAAAATAACAAGTTTTGTGGATGTGGGAAAATTAAAAGGAGCCCGTATGGGCTGCCAGTTGGTATATGAGAACCACCATTTTCTGTGGAAAAGAGCATGGTGATTTCTAACAAAATTAAACAAAAAATAGCACATACATTAACACATCCATTTCTGAATACAAATCCAATTAAAAGCTAGGGACGGGGGATAGCTCAGTGGGTAAGGACTCTTGCTTCTTTCTTAGAGGATCCAAGGTTGCCTCCCAGCATTTGCATCAGGTGGCTCCAGCTAGGGGATCCAAAACACTTTCTAGGCCTTGTGAGCACCATATGTATATGCACACACATACACAGATGCATAAGTACAATTGTAACAAATAATTCACTTTTTACAAGCTTGAACTCAGCTTTTCTTAATGTTCATAATGTCGTCATTCACCACTTCCAACATGCAGAAACATTTTATAGAGCCTGTCATAGAATGAATAGATAAATAAAATGTGCTGTGCATATGTACTCATGGAATGTGACATAGCTCTATAAAGAAAAGAAAGCATGTCACATGCTACAACATGGATGAACCTTGAAAGACAGCCTAGGTGAAAGATGCCAATCACAAACAGGGAACTAATATAGAACTCCATTTGTATGAGGAGCCTAAAAGAGCTAAAGTCACAGAGGCAGAATGTGGGGAAGAGGCGAGCAGGGGCAGAAAAGAGGTGAAAATTAGACACTATTACTTAATGGGTCCAGAGTTCATGTTTAAAATAGTGAAAAATGTTCTGAGTGGATAGCAGTGACTGTGATAGTTCATTTTGTTTGTTTGTTGTCAACTTGACAAGCTGGGATCAAGTGGGAAGAGGGAAGCTCCACTGAGATCCTGCCCAATCAGATTGACCTGTAGGCAAATCTATGGGGCATCTTCTTGATTAATGAGGGATGTGGGAGAGTCCAACCTATTGTAGATAGTACCACAAGTGGGTCCTGGGTTGAGTAAGAAAGCAGGCTGAACTAGTAGTCGGGACAAAGCCAGTAAGTAGCTTTCATCTACGGTTCTTCTACCCTGAGAGATCTGTTCTCACTTGAGTTCCTGACCTGACTCTCCTCAGTGATGGCTGTGATTGGGGCATGGAAGCAAAATAAACCCTTCCTTCTCCAAGCTGTTTTTTGTCATAGTGTTTTATCACAGCAGTAGAAAGCAAAGTAGGACAACAGCTACACACATTGTGAATGTGCTTATGCCACTGAATTGCACATGTTTGGAAATGATAATTTTGTTTATACACATACACACACAAAGAGGGAGAGAGAGAGAGGAGAGAGAGAGAGAGAGAGAGAGAGAGAGAGAGAGAGAGAGAGAGAGAGAGAGAGAGAGAGAGAGAGAGATTGTCCAATCATACAGAGGAAAATGGTAAGTATCAACAGAGAAAGTTAAGTCAGAAGGTTCAAAAGCTCAAGACTTAGTGACACCCTGTCTCAAAATGTAAATGAATGGGGCAGGAGAAGTGGCTCAGTGGTTAAGAGCACTAGCTGTTCTTCCCAATTACGTTCCCATGTGGTGGCTACCAACTGTCTGTAACTTCAGTTCCTGGGTATCTAATGTCCTTCTCTAGCCTTTGAGGGCACAGGGTGCACAGACATACAAGCAGGAAAATACCCATACTCATGAAAATAAAGTAAATAAATATTTTTTAAATGCAAATAAATAAAAAGCAAAAGGGCTAGGAATGGAGCTCAGTAGTAGAGCACTTGCCTAGCAAGCATGAGGATTGTATTAGTTCCCTCATTGCTGTGACAAACTATTTGACCAAAGAATCTCAAGGATGGAAAGATTGGTTTGAGCTTGTAGTTTGAGAGATACTGTCTATCATGGGAAGATATGGCTGGAGGAGCAGGAGGCAACAGGTCAAACTGTGTCCACGGTCAGCATGCCCATGCTCAGCAAATTTCCCTTTAGCTTAGTCAGGACATCTCTCTAGTCCACAGTCAGGACTCTCTAGAGTGCTTCTCCTCTTTCAGTTAATCTAATCTAGCTAATCCTTCACAAGCACTGTAGTTGAAAAAATGCCCTCATAGGCTCACATATTTGCTTGTTTAGTCCCCAGTTGATAAACTGTTTGGAAAGGATTTGCAGGTATGACCTTGTTGGAGGTGTATCACCAGGAGTGGACTGCAAGATTTCAAAAGCCCACACCAAGTCCAGTGGGCCTCCTCGCTCCCCGACCCCTCTCCCTCCCTCTCCCTCTCCCTTTCCTTCCCCCCACTCCTCCCACCACCTGCCTTTCTGTGTACCATTTTGTAAAGCTCTCAGCTACATCTCCAGGACTATGTTCACCTGTATGTCACCATGATGACAATGGACTAAGAACCCTCTGAAACTACAAGAAAGCCATTAATTCAATTCTTTCTCTTATAAGAGTTGCCTTCCGTATGGTGTCTCTTTACAGCAATAGAACAGTAACCAAGACAGACATGCCCAAAGGTTCCATGGCATTTCTCAATCTATTGGTGTTAACTCTTGAAATTAACCATCACTAGGCCCTAGCTCTGATCTTCAGTGATGCTTAAAAGAAGTCTTGGGGGCAGGATAGAGTCTGAAGATGTAGTTCACTGATAAAGCCTTTGTTTGATAAGTATATGTATCTGTCTGTCTCCTCCATCATGTGTGTGTGTGTGTGTGTGTGTGTGTGTGTGTGTGTGTGTGTGTGTGAGAGAGAGAGAGAGAGAGAGAGAGAGAGAGAGAGAGAGAGAGAGAGAGAGAGAGAGACAGAGACAGAGACAGAGACAGAGACAGAGACAGACAGAGAGATCTGTGTCTCTGTGTTGGTGTGCACACACATGCATACACACATACTGGCTGATTTTACCTATGAACCTCTCTAATGGGACAAATTATTTCAAACTGAAAAAATATCAGAAAGTGGTTGCCTGGAATGGAGAAAGAATGGGACACTTTGGTAACAATGAGACATTTTAGGGTGAAATATATTAGATCTCTCTACTGGTGGCATATAAAATTATCCACATTCATTTGACCAACTGAAACTTTTATTATGTGTAATTACATCTGAAAGACAAAAAAATTCTACTGGTCACAATCTCTTGTGCTGAACAGTGCCTAGCTGAAGCTCTCAATAGCCCCTTGTCTTTCTGCTTTCTGTCTCCATGGCTACGCCATCTCCTGCCCATCTCTTGTTGAAGAGTACTTTTTTTCTTCAGCACTGTCAATATGTTCAGTCAGGTTCCATTATCATCTCGCAGGTCTGATACCTACTCAGTCTTCATATGGTGATTTGTCATGTCGCTTTCCTGACTCTTACAAGGTTACACAACTTCCTTATATAATCATTCCAAATTCTCCTGTCTACAATGACTACATTTGAAGGGTTTTCTTTACTCTAGTCCAAATACTAGACTCTGGTATTGTTTCTAGTATCTGAGCAGCAATAGTTTTATAGTCAGATAGAATGATTGACTTGGACCACATGGCGATTCCATATGGCGTAAAAGTAAAGTTTGAAAATTGAATAATTTCCAGCTTTCTAGGACAGATATTTGTTCTAAAAATATTAAAAATTGCAAGAATTTAATAAGCAAAACCAAATAATTAGGCAATTTAAAACTGAGTTAAATAAAAGAATCTAAATAATTAAGTTTAGTTAAATAACAGCAGCTAGTTGGGCAATCTGTTGAAACAATGAAATGTAGATTTTAGTAGCTGATGGTTGTATGCACACTTGCTCATGATGACACCGTATTTCCTAATGGTCAGATTGCAAGCCCAAGTGTCTTATGCTTGGCTTTATTCTCTATAGCCAGTAAGTGTGTTCAGGAAATATGCCCAAGGAGGGCAGAGCCAGGGGGATATCTTAGGCTTGGTCACTTCCACCCTAGCCAAGAAAATGTGAGTCCTTGGTCAAAATTGTGACTCTGTCTCAAAGAAACAGACAAAGTGTGATAGAGGAGGTCACACTGTGCTCTCTCCTGGTCTTCCAGAGCACATACAATGGCATATGCTCCCCCCCAACACTCATACATGTAGGCTTACAAACATACATAAATAAGTACTTAAATAAATAAATCTTTCTTGAAATATTGAAAGGAGAGGACCTGTGGCCTGACAATAACCAGAACTTCCCAAAGACCCAGCAGATATAACTTCTCCTGTGGGTACTTAATTTTCTGGGGGCAATATGGAGATCTCTTAGGAATGTGGAGCATATGTATGTGACAGGCCTTTGTTCAGAGCTCAGCTTTTCTCCTTCTGGGCACATAGGCTCTTTAACCACTCCAAGCTCCAATTGCTTATCTGTTAAAGGGGGTGGTGGTCAAGCAGTCACATACTCACTCCCAATAACATTGGCTCTGGTCCTACAACAGTCAACAAAATCGACTAAAAAACCTGCCCTCCTGGAGCTGAATTTGAGAGAGAAGGCATGGTAAATTAAGTGCATAAATTATAGACTGTGTCTGAAAATAAGGTTTTAGAAGACAGAGTTTTTGTGTGAACACATAATGAGAAAACCAAAAGGCTTCACGCAATCACTGGTGATAGGATAAAATCTCTTGTAATGTTGAGCAGTTTAGAGCAGCCATCTACACGTTTGAAAACATGATCATTGCTAACTAGATGAGCAGACCAGAATGGTAGAATGGGTATACTAACAGAGCAACATGTGGACAAGGAAGAGAATTGAACAGACAGACCTAAAAGACTGACATAAGCACATCTCCAAGAGCCTTACAGCAGCATTCACCAGAAGAGTGAATTTCTCTTGTATTTGCAATTGTGGCTATCTAGAGGGTGGGTGAGTGTATAGGGCATTCATCTGTCTTCCTCATTGACCCATTGCATCCTGGTAAAATCCTGGCCATACTTCAAGGAGACGTGGAAGGATTGGCCCTTGCTGAAGAGAGTACTACAAAAAGCCACACCAGACATATTCTCCAACAGCTCTGAAAAAACTGGCTGGAAGTCAGCAGATGGGAGGTTTTATTTCAATGAAACCAAGAGTGCATCCTTTATCATTTTATGTTCCAGAGTACTGAGTGTGGAGGAAGCACAGAAAGCTACTGAAGAGCTATTGGTGGTCTTCTGGGTGTGATCATGGCATGGAAACACTGTAGAGAAAGAAACATCTTTGTCTTTGATGTTTGCAATGATGTCTGGGACTCACTTGAGCAAACTTCAGCCAGGAAGGACTTTTTTTTCTCTTAAAACTCAGGGATTTTGTTAAAACAGGCTTGACAACATAATTATGGTTTGAGGAGCCTGAGTGTTGTGGCATAAACATTTACTTGGTCCATTCTTCCACTGAGGGACATTTAGATTGTTTCCCGGCTCTGGCTATTATGAATAAGGCTGCTATGAACATGGTTGAGCATATGTCCTTGTTGTATGGTAGAGCATCTTCTGGATATATTCCAAGGAGTGGAATAGCTGGGTCTTGAGGTAGCCCTATTACTAGTTTTCTGAGAAAGTGCCAGATAGATTTCCAAGGTGGTTGTACAAATTTGCATTCCCACCAGCAATGAAGGAGTGTTCCTCTTTCTCCACATCCTCGCAGCATGTGGTGTCAGTTGAGTTATTGATCTTAGCCATTCTGATGGGTGTAAGATGGAATCTCAGAGTCGTTTTGATTTGCATTTCTCTGATGACTAAGGACGTTGAGCATTTCTTTAAGTGCTTTTCAGCCATTCGATATTCCTCGGTTGAGAATTCTCTGTTTAATTCTGAGACCCATTTCTTAATTGGGTTATCTGGTTTGGTGGTGTTTAATTTCTTGAGTTCTTTATATATTTTGGATATTAGACTTTTGTCAGATGTAGGGCTGGTGAAGATCTTTTCCCAGTCTGTAGGCTGTCGCTTTGTTCTGTTGACAATGTTACACTGTGGAATACTACTCAGCTATTAAAACCAAGGAAATCCCAAAATTTGTGGACAAATGGATGGAACTAGAAATGATTATACTGAGTGAGTTAACCCAGAAGCAGAAAGACTCACATGGTATATACTCACTTATAATTGGACACTAGCCCAAAAGGGATGTACCATGAAAGTCTTCACTTACCAGGAGATTGGGATAGATGTGAGGACATCCTATTGGGACTCTAGGTGATAGAAGTATGGAAGAATGGGGAAATAGAAGGATCCAGAGGGTCCTAGAAACCTACAAAAAGAGCATCATGACAAGCGGATCTGGACCCAGGAGGGTCTGCTCAAATTACCAAGGACAATACAGGCAGTAAACATTGAACCCCTACTCAGATCTAGCCAATGGACAGGACATTCTCCACAGTTGTGTGGAGAGTGGGGACTAACTCTGACATGAACTCTGATGCCCCATATTTGACCACTTTCCCATGGTGGAGAGGCCTCATGGCACTCAGAGAAAGGATAAACAGGCTACCAAGATAAGACTTGATAGATAGCCTACGGCCATATAGTGGAGGAGGAGGTCCCCCTCAGACCTAGGGGAGGGGAGTAGAGTGAAAACGTGAGGGAGGGAGGAACGGGTGGATACAAATGAGGGGAAAACAATTGAGGTGTAATCTGAATAAATTGATTAAAAAAAAAAGAGCAAAAGAGTTTAGTTGGCTTCCTTCTACCAGGGGATGTGCTGGGAAGTTTTCATCATGGAAAATTAAAGATGTAGCCTCTCCATTTATTATCAAAATGGAACACAGACGTGCACACATAGACCTGTTCTTAGAGCATTTTTCTAGCTTTTAGGGCTAATTCTGTTGGTCAGCCAAAAGACATCCCATTAAATGCTTTACAGTATTTAAGGGGCAGTTTGGCTCCCTTTAATAGTTGCCTTAAATTAACTGCTACCTAAGCCTGGAGAAATGAGTGTTAGGGTAAGACTGTAGGATGAGGTGACAGTGAGTGGCTCCAGTGTGGCCAGCAATTTATAAGGAATAAGAACAACTCACTTGCTGGGCGTGGTGGCACATGCCTGTAATCCCAGCACTCAGGAGGCAGAGGCAGGTGGATTGCTGTGAGTTCGAGGCCGCTCTGGTCTACAAAGTGAGTCCAAGACATCCAAGACTACACAGAGAAACCCTGTTTCAAAAAACCAAAAAACCAAGCAAACAAAAGGATAGCCCACTCTTTGAGAAGGATCCAGAACAGAGCTCTCGAGAACAGCCCACCAGCCACTGTTTAGGGCAGCAACACTTCCCAGATGTTTCCAAACAATGTGAGTTTATGATATAAAGAACATTTTAAATAATGAACTCTAAGCCTTATGTGCCTTCAGCATTCTCTCACTACAGTAACTCAGGGTCTCCTCTGCACCAGACATAAGGGATATATGCTGGTAAACAGTGCAGTATCCCAACAGGCTACAGTCCAGCCAAAAGGACATTAACAGTAAAGTGACCGGTTACTGTATGATATGTATGGACATCCACAGACCACAATGGGAGTGTGATAAGCATTGTTTCACACTGTACTCCAGTCACAACTCCTTTAGGCCTACAGACAATCTGCAGGACATTGTCAACTGCCTTCTCAGAGTAGCCTAATATTCACTGGTGAACCTATGAATCAAGAACCCTAGAACATCACTTGCTGACCTCTCTACTTCCCTGTCACTCAAAGCAAGGAACCAGTGGCATGATCAGAGAGGGCTCACTAAGTGCTAAGCTCCACTCTTGACCCTAGAATAAAGCCCAGAGCAAAGCTAAGCCCCTGCTCTTCAGGACTGTTTTGGGTGAAAGACCAGCATTTAAAGATACATCAGAAGGTTTGGGGAGATGAAAATCAGTGAAGGGGACAAGAAGTGACCAGAGGCTCCCAAATAAAGGAAGATCCAAGCAGAAACCAAAATGCAGTGTTGAGGGAGCATATGGATAAAGAATACCCTCAGAAAGAGGCCACAGCATTGAGCCTTAAGGTAGTAAAGTATTTGGTAAGGTAAAGGTGACTGCAAGAAGAATCTGAAGAGAGAGGACTGAGAAGAAGTAGCAGGACCTGAGCTCAGAGGGTGACAGCAGTCAGGTGATGCCCAGCACATCGGGGAAATGTAGAAGCTGTGAGTTCTACCTTGAGTGCACGAGGAGCACCTAGGGTTACAAGCAAAAGGCTTTGTAATTCTTTTCAAAAGTGCATTCTGGTTTGGAGAGCAAGAGAGGAAGCAGGACCAACTTTTGGCAAGAAAAGATCTAATGGCACAATAGCAGCTTGGACCCAGCTATTACCCTGGCAGAGGATGACAAGTGATCCTACTGATTGAATTCAGAAAGAAGACTGATAGACTCTGGAAAAGTGGATGAGGATATGAGTGACAGAGAGCCCTGGGGTGATGCTCATCTGTACAGTACAGGCTTTAACTGATGGGGAGAAGGCTGCAGAACTCTACCTCAGGACCCCTAACAAAGGGCCTGGCAGGATGCAGGAGATGAGATGAATGGGGCACATCATTCATCAGGTGCACATCTAAGTGAGGGCTAAGTTCAAGGCAGGAAACAAGGAGCATGCCAGAGAATTAGGACTATGCAATAAGCAAAAGTAAAGTGTGGGGTCCATACCCATGCTCGATGGGATTTCATGGCCTTTCAGATAGGCTTGAAATGCCCGTCAGCTCTGAATGCAGCATCAGGGGATAAGCAAGTCACAGAGGCAGATATGTTCTGGCCACATAGGGGGCATGATGCAGAGAAAGGCACATCCTTCACTAGTGGACTACTGGTGTCCCTAATGACCATCAGCAGATGAAGCTTCCTGGGTCCCAGAGAGGAGCCTTCTTCCTGAGTCTCCCAGGCAGAACATTATGTCTGATGGGGAAAAGCAGATGGCGTAGCAGCCACATGAAGCTACCCCTTCACGGCTCAGCTGTTTGGGTTATAAAATTATTGATGGAGATGAGCAAGTAGAGTCTGGGAAGCAGCAACTCAGTTTAGTGATGTCTCAAGAACTCACTTAGGCATGACTGTTCTAAGAAGAGAATCTAGACAACCCCTTCCCACAGCCTTCTACATCTTTGCTATTCAGCACAGACACCCAACCTGCTGTTCCAGGCATGACCACGGCCTCTGGAAGGGCTGGAGAAGGGCAATCAAGAATGATACTTAGGGAAGCCATCCAGAGATTAGTGTGTAAGAAATAATCAATAAAAACCAGCTGTACTTAGTATTGTTCAGTTCTTCATCCACAGTTCTTCACCTCAGCACATAGGGGTGCCAAGAAACGCTTTGTGCAATTTCATCCATCCGTCATCACCATCCTCATTTCGCACTCAGTTCTTTGTGATGCAGCTGGCAGACATTTGAGTTTCTTGGCTTGGGTACAGTAAAAACTTGAGTACTGAGGACCTATGTCAGGCACCAATTCGGGGCAGATACTCAAGGACCACTTTTGAAGCAGATTTTGATCTTGAAGTCACATTGCTAGAGTAGTAAAGGTGAAAGGCCAAATGGACTGGGGAGGGTGGCATTCCTAAGGACAAGAGTGAGAATTTGAAAGCTTTTAGGGACCTTGTCTGTCCAAACAAGGCCCTTGTCTTTTAAGACTGTAGGTAGGCGTTGTCTAGGCTGTCAGTGTGTCTTAGCTTCAATTCAAGACTGACATTTCCCCCCACCCTCCCATAGACCCGTTCTCTCCTTCTGTCTTCCTTTTCTTCCTTCTTCCCTCCTACCTTTCTTCCTTTTTTCTTCTTTTCTTCCTGCCTTCCCCCTAAGGGAAAAAAAAAAAGAAAATACAATGGTTACTGAGTTCTAAGAACCAGGCTAGTACACAGACACCAGTGGACTCAAAGCAAACACAGCCACTTATCCTTTGAAAGCCCACTTCCCAAATTTACCGTTCAGCAAATGAAGTCCCATGGATGAACCTAAAATGTGAAAGTCAGGTGTCATATTGCATCTGGCCTGGGCTTTGTTGGGTACTTTCCTGGGGAAGGGAATCTCAGGCCCCAGTGAGCATGAAACCAGAAGTGTATCCTCCAGGGCAGAAGAGAGTGAAGGACAGGGTCAAAGAAGCTCAGGGCTCTGAAACCCAAGCCAGGCAGCAATGGGGGCCCAGTCTGACTTGGACAGGTGGGGGGGCTGCTTCATGAGCAGCCAGTAACAGAGGCTCCTGAAACCAAGAGAGGAAGAGGCGGGAGCCAGATTTTGTCTTAGGCAGACAAAAAGGCTGCTTCAAGAACACCCAGGAGTTAGCTCCTGCAGTTAGGCTTTGCTGTACGCAGAGCAGTGCTAGAAAGATGTCTGCAGTGATTCATGCTGGCAATTGGCTGAAACTTGCAACAGCCAGCTGCATGTGGCTGACTGACCAGCAGTCAAGCATTGGGCAGTCCAGAAGCTCCAGGCAGCCAAGCTCAGGGTGTTCATAGGCAATTTTGGTGGGAGCTCTTCCTTCCCCAGAGTAAATGATGAGTCTTAGATGGTTGTGGTAGAGGACTGAAGTTAGCGTTTATTTCATGAATCAGGGATTTATAACCCTTGGGCAGTGGGAAGAGTTCTGAGGGTGAATATATTTGATTCGCTGCGCCTAGGGATGCCAGGGATACTTGATTTAGATGTAACAAAACAGCCCTATCATAAGAGGGAGAAAAGAGTACTTAATTATCCTATGAGTGGGGGAAGAACTCCAGGTACAGTTAAAGGTCTTTGGTTGAAAGACATCTCATTAACATAGGGTGGGTATCTCCAGGAATCCTCAGGTCCTTGATGACTGGGTTTCTTATCAGGAAAGGGTTGGGCTTATAATCTGTCTGGGGACAACGTGATACTCCTTAGAGGTTCTGATGTTCTCCAGATCAGACAGAGAGGGAACCCTGCTGAGAAAGGGGAGTCCATCATTTTATACTGTGCTCAGAGGCTATCCAGAAACACCAGACATAGACCTTAATAGCAGGATCCCACAGCCAGACATGATAGAGTTTGTCTGTAACTGTGTGTTGGGAGTCAGAGAGGTGGATCCTTGGAGCTTGATGATCAGCCAGCATAGATGAATCAGTGAGCTTGAGGTTCAGTTGGAGAGCCTGACTTTAAAAACCAGGTGGAAAGCAACTGAGGAAGATATCCAATGTTGATCTCTAGTCTCAACACTCACATGCATACATGTACACACACACACACTTAGCACAAGCCCCACAAATGGAGAGGAGACTGCTAGTCCTGGCTTTCTCATTGGAAAGATTAGTGCTCCTCACAGTTTCAGGAGGTCTCAGTCTATCATAGCAGGAAAGGCATGGAAAAAACATGGTGCTGTCTATGGTGATGAGGGCTTGTAATGATGACTTTTCACATAGTGTCACTGGGAAGCAGTTAGGCCAGAATGGAGGTAGGTATTACCTTCAAAGGACCTCTCTTCAGTGACTTAGTTTGTCAGCCAGGCCCCACATTCCGAAGCCATCCATAGCCCTTAAAATAGCACCATAAGCTGGGAGCAAGCACTCAAAAATGTGCTCTAGTTTCAGAGTATACCTAGGGGTAGCTACACAGCACAAGGAAAAAAGGCTACAGATGGTAGAAACCCAGGGGCAGATCTTCCCAGTTAAATTAGAGTCCTCAGTTCTGTAATTGCATAGGACCAGTGCAAAAAGACTCCTGGTCACAAGTCAGGTGATTGTCTCTGTCTTCCCTGTCTCCTATCAACTACCTTCCTCACATAACACTGGTCTGCTAGTTGATCTTACAGACACATGGTGTGCAGCTGATTAAGAGACAGCATACCTTAAGACCTTATGCAAATCCCTTTAGCCTCTCTGCACCTCCAGTTTCTTCATCTGCAGGATGGCAGTGAAGGTAATAGAACTGCTAGCTCATGGGTCAGTTTGTGATGACAAAATAGATTAGTGCTATAGAGTTCTTAAACTCCTGGTTTGGCATTCAGTGACCAACACAGGACAGCATTGCTTCTTCTGGGTTAGCAGCTAAGATTATTCCTGCATATTTCTTTGTTACTGTTTGCCAGTTTCATACGTTTCACAACCCCCTTCACACAACTGAAGAGAGCTACTCAGACTGAGACAAGGAAGAATGAAACATTAGGAAGCACTTCAGAGATTGAATTCTTTCATTGCTGACTCATAAGGAGGAGAGTTAACTGGAGAGGGGCATGTAGTTTTGGGGAGGAGAGGCAATCAGTGCTTTCTAGGTTAGACACTGTGGCTGAGTACTTAAGAGGAAACAGGGAGTGGACTTTCAGTAGTACAGGGAGCCTGTAGTTAATGATGAGTTGTCATGATCCACTTCGGAGAATTCTGGAGAGCAGGAATAGAACCCCTGCACTACTGGTTCCAGGAAAGCACCTGAAGGATGCATTAGGGGGAAGTTCTCCTGAAAGGGAAACAGTGCTGCCTAGTCCTGACTTTGCTCTGCCCTTAAAGCAGTAGAGCCCCATTTCAACTGCCCATTGGGTTAGGCTTCCCAGTGATGGAGAGGATCAGAGCTACACTGTGTTTCAAGAGGGAGTCTGCCTGAGCCTTCCTCCAAATACATTTTTGTGTTCTTCCTCAAGGAAGAAAAGAATTGCTGCCCTTCCATATCTCTGTCAGTTAATCCCAGGGTGAGAAAGTTGCTTAACTGGTATTTGCTAGCTCCACCTTTCTGGAAGTCACTCCACTGCAAGGCAAACTCCTTCTACTTTAAGTTAGACTCTTGAGGACTGCCCCAACAATATCTTCTTCCACTTTCTTCTACTACCTCTGTAAGATGAATGAAGAGTTTTACCATTTCCCTTTGCTCCTGGGACTGTGTGTGGCCAGCCTCACTTCTAAGCCCTTCATGTATTCTGCCTGCATTCATGTGTCACCAGATCAAAATTTTCTGTAGGCACAGCTGGGTGGCCAGGTCCTCTCCACCTCCCTAACTCCTTGCCACTATCTTGGGGCCCTTTCTTTCTCTGCATAGGAGACATTGGTACAAAGCTACACTGGAAAGAGAGGTGGGGGTCTGGATACTCAGCTCCCTTCTACCTAACTACATACAATCCCCAAACAACAGAGCATGTCACTCACTTTATAGATGGGAAAACAGGGTCCCTGAAGACATAGAGCTGACACCAGAGATCATATGCAGTGTCAGGAGTCTGTGTCTAGTGTTCAAAATTTAAATTCCCTTACTATTTTAGCCACTGACTAACCCACAGTCATTACTCTCTACTTTGATAATTTAATCAACCAACAAATCTTTATATACTCATTGATAAATATATAAGCATATATATAAAGATTTTTTGTTTTAATTATGTGTGTTGGGAGTGGCATGAGCACAAGTGAATGCAGGTGTCCACAGAGTTCAGAAGATGGCTTTGGATTCCCTGAAGCCAGGGAAGAACCTGATGTTGGTGCTGAGAACCAAACTTGGGTCCTCTTAACTACCGAGCCAACTCTTTCACTGCTATATATTTTGCACATGTGTTATATTTGTGTGTGGCAAAATAAAATGTATAATTGAAAAGATAATTATACCATACATTATGTACAGTAAAATCACAGAATCTCCCATCCAGCTGTACATATTCAAAGAAATATGGGCAGATCAATTGGTACCGCCCTCCATGTAGACGCACTAGGTTCAGAGCTGTTTCTCAGCACCCTAATTTACACTGAACTCTCTCAAGACACCAGCTCTGCCTCCTCCCTTGTATTTCAGTCTGGCAGGCAAGTTCTGAACTAAGTTCTCATAAGACTCACTTCCACATCCAGTGCAACACACAGCCTCTGGACACAGTCCCCATCACACAGTTACAGGTTCTGCCAGCCTTTGGGTCAGCGAGACATGATATGGAAGCCTGAAATACTCAGAGTGTGCCCAAAAGACAAGGCTGTTGAACATGGACCTGACCAGACACAGATCATAGTGGTGGTCTGCACAAACTGAGGAACCAGAGCTTACTCCTCCCTCCTGGCTTTTGGGCAGGGACTTTGGAGGAAGCAGGCACTAAATGAGATGTTGAGTAATGGGTGCAATAATGGCAACTGGTCTACCAGGAGCTCCTGGGTCAGATTTTTCTCCATTAGTGAATGAATATTTGTATTACAAGAACGCCGTGTGCATTGTGGTGGCTGAATAAACAGGGCAGAGCTCTGTCCCTGTTAATTCTTCAAAGATAATTCTTATCTTCTCTATAGGGTGGCAGAGGTCAGAGGAGGGTACAGACGGAGGCAGTTACAGTGAGGAAAAGGAACAGGAGCTTTGGGGGCAAAACCGGGAATCTAATCCCAGCTGTATTTAATGCAAGCTGCGGGCCTGGGGGTAAATCATCTCTGGGCCACAGCATTCCCACCCTCACCTGTACATTAGTTATACAAGTTGTACCTATTATCCACAGGGGATGGCTTTCAGGACCTCTTGAATGTATACAACTCCTCACATGCTTAAATCTCTTATATAAAAATGACATAATGTGCATAACATTCTTACATTTTTCTATGTATTTAAATAAACTCTAAGTGACTTTTAATACCTAATACAACATAAATTCCATATAAATCACTGTTAGAATGTATTGTCTAGTGAATACTAAGAAGTCTATCTATACATATTCGGGATCAATGACATCTCTTCAAATATTTTGATCAGGATTTGGTTAAATGCAAGGTTCCAGAACTCTAGGACCTGAAGGACCTACTTTACATTGGACCAACTCACAACTTTCACATTTCATTTCTTGCTCACCTTCTACTGTCTGTTCCTGCACCTCTACTTGCATCATGTTGCCAACCACCCCTGCCCTTCCTGCATTTCCTTGAAGAACTGTCTGATACCATCTGCTATCTTTTCAGTCTCTTCCCGCTACCTGAAATATTTTCTTCCTCCTTTCTCTGGTCAATGCTACTCATCTTCTACATCTCACCTGAAATATCACTTCTTCCAATAACTTACCTGGACCACTTCCTGCCCTACACTAAGATGTAGCCGAGCCACCTGGGCAATGAATAGCCAAGTGGCTATAGAGTGCAGGCTTGGGGGTTAGCTAGCCTGAACTCAAAAGGGCTCATGGGCTCTTGAGACAGTGTTGTTGGATAGCTTTGTCTCCTGGTCTGTAAAGCAATAATAGGTACACATCAGGGGACTGATGTGAGAGTAAGTGATGAGGTATATGGACAATACATGGGCTCTGTTTCCCCCAGCCAGTTAAGATTTTAGAAAAGCATACAATGTATCATTCATTTCATGTTTGCAGATCTGTGAGACAAGGAACATTATACTTGTTTCAGCCCAGTCCCTAAGCGTGCAGCAGATCGAGCACTCAATAAACTATGTGGCTTAGGTAAATGACTGAAGTGAAGGTGGGAACCTCACTTTCAGGAACAATGGGAGAACTAAGGAAATCACACACAGCCAAGTGCATTATAAGCCATTAAATGGCATGAAAACAGGAAGGGTGGCTCCCAAGGGCAGTTGAGAATGATGGCCCCAGAGAAGAGAACAGTGAGTGCTGAGGGACCAGCATGCTCCCTACTCACAGGCTGAGTCTCAGCTACCTCTGCATGGAGTGGAGATGTTGGAGCATCTTCTTCCTCTGAGGACTGATTTTTCCCAAGAAGCTTCTGGTCATCCCTTCAGTTCATTCACTTGATGTTTATTAGTTTTTGACTAGTGGACTTTGCTGAACACTCACTGAGTACACTTCAAACTCTAAGGGATATAGAAATGATTAAAACAGACACAGATGCAGCTGTTGTGGAACTCTTACAAGTCAATCTGCTCCTACAGATAGCCATGTCCAGGAGAACTGAAGGATGAGGAGGGATGATAGAAAGAGCTGCTTTGCGGAAGGGGTCAGAGGGGATCTCTGCAGGTGACCCATTTAAATAGAGGTAAGCTATGAGGAAATCTGCGAGACCAGGTGTCAGAGCACTTGTGTGGGAGCATGCATGCTATATTTAAGGGATGAAACCAAATGAGAAATCAGGACGGGCCATGATGTGACAGTTATTGGTCATATGGGGCCATGTCAACCATGGTGAGGGAGAATAGAAAGAAGACCAGCATCTGATGTAGTTTTTAACAGGTCACCATATGCCTTATAGAGATGGGGGATAAATGAGGCAGAGGGGGACATTGCTCTGATCTGGACAGGCTTTGATGGTACCTGGGACCAGAGAGATAGAAGAGATAGACATCTCTTCAATGGGGCTATTTCTTCTCTCCACAGGGGCCCTAGATTTGTGTCAGGATCATAGTTGGAACCATTAGGGACCTTACTGTCAGATAGAGGAAGCATGCTCATCTAGGCAGGGAGATTTCTCCCAAGCCCCCAGTTCACATTCTTCCACCTGGTGCCTTCTGAGTGCTTCTTGTCACTCTCCCTTAGGTCTTGGTGGCTTTGAAGAAACAGATCCACAGAGAGCTGCTGCACAGTGAGAGGTTGAGGGTAAAATTAAGAACAATTTGCTTTTCATTTATAATTCATGCATTAAACACCACCTACTTCCCCCAAAGGATTTGAGACAGCTTACAATAACTGTCATCTATAAGCCATCTGCACCGCCACTAACAAACATGTTTTCAGAGAATTGGTCATGGCACAGGAAATACTCAGAACATAACTTTCAATGAAAAGGGCAGGATACAATATTTTGTTTACTATAATATTGTTACATAATACAGAAATAGATAGGGAGAGGGAAAGAGAGGAGGGGGAAGGACAATGTAGAGAAAAGATGAAGAGGAAGGGAGTGAGAAGAAAGGAAGGAAACATCCATGGTGGTCATTTCCCTTAACATTAAATGTTAGACCTTCCTGCTTGCACAAGAGTTCCACAAAATAGCTTGTAAAAGATTTTTTCTTTTTTAAAATAAAAACACATGCACATATATACATATAATGTTGAGTGTAGATTCTGCATATGAGAGAAATCCAGCACTTGTCTCTGAGTCTGGTTCATTTCACATTAAAAGAGATCAGGTTACATCCATTTTCCTGCAAATATCATAATTTCAGTTTTCTTTAAGGCTGCCTAAGAGCTCACTGGATGCACACCTGTGTTTTCTTCATTCTTTCATGTGTTGATGGGCAACTCAGCTGGTTCCATTCCCTGGTTGCTGTACAGGGTGCAGCAATGAAAACACGGGTGCACAGCTATCCCTGTTGTGTGCTGACTTACAGGCCTTTGTTTTATATGGAACAGCTGGGTCATAGAAATGAGAAATTTTCTTGGTGTTAATAGTTGCACATTTAAATGAGATGAGAATTTTTTAATTGGCTGACATATGCTGTGGAAATTTCCTCTGGCCACTTCTCCCTGCTCTGAACACAGGAATCATCTTGGCTCTCTAGTTTTGCATTACTTTGCATCAATAGAGATTTCAGCTTTTTAAAAAATCAGAAGACAGTAAGGTAACTGTCACCCTCCTACTTTACCCCTCCTGCTTTGTGCAGCTCTGGAATGGCCCTGCTGCCGTTCTTGCCTGAAGCCTGGATCCCAGAGCTGCAGTTGTCCCCCAGCCATCTCAGTTGTTCTATTTTTCCTGCTAGTCCCGGTTTCTTGTCCCTTCTCTTTTCCTTTGCCCCACATTTGACACTTCAGAACAGCAGTTATCAACCTGTGCGTCGTGACCCCTTTGGGGCCAAATAACCACTTCACAGGGGGTCACATATCAGATGTAATGTGTATCAGATATTTACATTACAATTTGTAACAGTATCAAAATTACAGTTATGAGGTAGCAATGAAATAGTTTTATGGTTGGGGATCATGACAACATGAGGAACTGTATTGAAGAGTCACAGCGCTGGGAAGGTTGAGGACCACTGCTTTAGCACATTGTCAGCTTCAGTTGAAGTCATAATCACACGGGCAAAGGCTTGCTAAGCCCTAGGTTTCTATACAGCCTTGCTGAACATAATCACACTACTGGCTAATGCAAACAGAAGCCCCAGACAGCCTTAAACTGTTGATCCTCCAGAGGTTTCCACATCCCAAGTTCTAAACTACAGGCATGTGATGGTTGGTCCGTGCTAATCCCACCTCCCCCGCCCCTTTTTCCTCTGCTAATATCTCTTCTACATTCGAAGAACAACTGCTTTAGAATCTACAAATGAGTGAGGTCATGCAGTCTTTGTCTCTCTATGTCTGGTCTATTTTACTAACAGTACTGCCCTCCACTTCCACCCATGTGGCCATAAATAACAAGATTGTGTCCTTTTTAATGCCTAGATATTATCCCATGGTACATGGATAAGCCATCTTCTCCGTTTGCCTATTACAGAGTAAAGATACTGATGCTCTCCCCATAGCGAAGTGATGAATGCTCACGGAAATGAGTGTGCTAAGTACTCTGGTTTGATCATTACATCGTTATGCATGCGTTAGTCATTTGGGGCAATACTGGGAAGTTAGTTCAAGGCTGTGAACATGCTAGGCAAGGCCTCTACCACCAAGCTACATCTCGAACTCTGTGTACATGTATTGGGTTCTCACATTGCGTTTCACAAATATGTACAATTATTGAATGCCAATAAAAATTAAAATTTGCATTAAATACAGATTTTTTTTACCACTTATTGTATATCTATTTAAAAAGTGATTGACTTTGTAAAAATGTATATATATTCACTTTACATCCTGACCATAGAGCCCTCCTTCCTCTCTTCCTTGTCCCTCCCTCCCACCACCTTCCCTTTATCCTCCATTCATTTCTCCTCTAAAAAGGGGATTTACTCCACCCCCATGAACCCATCCTAGCACATCAAGTTGCATCAGGACTGAGCTCATACTCATCCACCGAGGCCAGGCAAGGCAGCTCCCTTAGAGGGAAGTGATCAAAAGCAGACAACAGAATTTGCGTTATAGCACCTGCTTATCTTACTAGGGGACCCACGTGAAGACAAACTGCCCACCGATTACATATGTTTAGGGGTCCTAGGTCCAGTCCATGCATGCTCTTTGGTTGGTGCTTCTGACTCTGTAAGCACGCATGGGTCTATGTTAGTTGACTCTGTTGGTCTTCTTGCAGCATTCTTGTCCCCTCCAGGTCCTTCTATCCTTACACCCACTCCCACTCTTCCACAGGACTCTCTGAGCTCCATTTAATGCTTGGCTGTGAGTCTCAGCATCTGATTCCATCAGCGGCTGGATGAGGCCTCTCAGAGGATGGTAAGTTAGGCTCCTGTCTTTAAACATAACAGAGTATCATTAATGGTGTCAGAAGTTGGCTCTCTTCCATGGGGGTGGTTCTCAGGTTGGGCCAGGCATTGGTTGGATAGTCCCTCAGTGTCTACTATCTTTATCTCTGCACATCTTGTAGGCAGGGTAAATTTTGAGTCAAAGGTTTTGCAGGTGGACTGGTGTTTTCCTCCCACCACTATAAATCTTGCCTGGTTAGAAGGTGGCCTTCTCAGTCTCCATGTCCCCCACTTCAAGGAGGCTAAGCTAGAGACATCCCCATATACTCCCTGCAGCCTACCATGTCGCAGATCTCCAGCTTGTTTCAGTGATGCCATCGCCCTTGGTTTCCCTTTTTCTCTAAGCCCTCTCACCCCTTCTCCCCATTCTCCCCACATCTGATCCCCCCTCATTTCCCTCCCTACACCCTTTTCTACTCACTTCCCTCTCTGTATTCATTTTGGCTGACTATTCTATTTTGCCATCTGAGTGAAATAAAAAAGGGCCTCCCTTGGGCCCTCCTTGTTACTTAGCTTCTTTGGTTGTGTGAATTGTAGTAGAGTTATCCTGTAATGTATGGCTAATATCCACTTATAAGTGAGTACATGTGTGCCTTTCTGGGTCTGGGTTACCTCACTCAAGACAGTCCTTTTTAGTTCCATTCATATGCCTGAAAATTTCATGATTTCCTTGTTTTAAATAGCTGAGTAGTGTTCCATTATGTAAATGTACCACCTTTTCTTTATCCATTCTTTGGTTGAGGGACATCTTGGTTGTTTCCAGTTTCCAGCTATTATTAATAAAGCTGCTATGAACATATTTGAGCAAATGCCCTTGTTGTGTGGTGGAGCATCTTTTGGGTATATGCCCAGAGGTGGCACACCTGGGTCTTGAGGTAGTACTATTTCCAGTTTTCTGAGAAAGCACCAGATTAATTTCCAAAGCGGTTATACAAATTTTCACTCTCATCAGCAATGGAGGAGTATTCTCCTTAAATAGCTTCAACAAGTTTCCTGGTCATGCTTGTGCCATGGGCCTAGAGACCACATTCAGAGTAGCTGTGGTTTTTTTTTCAACTGTAACTGTTGAGTGAGTTATCTACTCTCTCAAAGCTCCCTGGATAATCTCTGATGAAGATGGCTCAAACAGAAGCTCCTGTAGTAGTGAAGATACATTTTCTCACGTGGCAGCCATAGCTAGAAATGTGGCCTGTGCCATTAAGTGACTCATTCTTAATATTTTGGTTGCCTAGTTTTCTGAAAATCTGTGTTTAATTAAATTTGTCTTTGACAATTTCACACGTGTATATAATATGTTCTGAATGCCCTCGCTGCCTACCTTCTCCACTTCTATAAATACCCCTTTTCACGCTCCTGTTTTGTCTTATGACTCACTTGGTTTAACCAAAGTCATCTACGTGGTCACGGGGGTGGGGCTATCCATTAGAACTCAGCAGGCACCCAGTGGCTACACAACTGAAAACAATGATTTCCGTCCCCCAGCTTCCACTAATTTCAGTAATTCTCCAGTGAGGCAGAAGCCCCCAGAAGCCCCTACCTGACTGACAGTTGACATACCCAGTCCTGTGTAAGCCTAGTGCAGACAATTCAGCGGCTATGAGTTCATGATTGCAGTATCTAAATTGTACCCAGAATTCAGCAGCCCTTCTTCCTGTCATCTAGCTCTCGCATTGTTTGCATGCCCTATGTTTCCATGATGTTCCCTGAGCCTTATAGGGATGATATAAAGGGTCAGTTTAGTACTGAATGCTCAGTGGTCACTTATCTTCATATCTTGAGCAACAATAACTCTCTTCACATTCACTGCCACTCACTCTATAAATAGAAGCTCCTTTGATCAAGCTGAGAGTAGCATCATCTATGGGTATAAACATAAATATTTATAAGATGGTTTGGTGATATATCAAAAGTTAGCAAAAAATTGGTAAGCTCCCTACTAGGTACTATGACCTCCACATCAATGAGTTTGGTTCGTTTTTTTCCCTATTTGCAGCAAACGCATGGATCCCCTCCTGTGGAGTAAGCCTGCAATCCAGAGAGCTGTTAGTTAGGCCCATAAAAACCATGCCACTATTGCACCATTAGGCACATCTTCCCTGGCAAGTTTGTACTTGAAACTCAGCGTCCAAATCCTGGTGAAGGCATTGGTGAGTTTCCCTCCCAGTAGCTTGCATAGCACCTTCTGGTATTATACACACTAACCATCAGGACAGGGTTTCCACTTGAGTTCCAGGTTGATTCCTACAACTAAGGTGTGTGGTATCTTCAGAAATAGTGTCCCATTAGTAGTGGGCAACCAAGAGCAACTGCAATACTCTGTATACTTTGAGGTTCCTCTTCAGCTTTCCTGACAACAACTCTTAGGGAAATATCACATATTCCGTGGATTCTAAGATTGGTGTTATCCATCCATGTAGGACACTTGTTCAAGTGGTGGTAAAAAAATATGTTTTGCCTACTCCCTTCATGATAGCCACAAACAATATAAAAAATCTAGGAGTAACTCTAACCAAGCAAGTGAAGGACTTATTCGAAAAAAACTTCAAACCTCTGAAGAAAGAGATTGAAGATGGCATCAGAAAATGGAGGGATTTACCTTGTTCGTGGATCAGGAGAATCAACATAGTAAAAATGGCAATCTTACCAAAAGCAATTTACAGATTCAACGCAATCCCTATCAAAATACCTACAAAATATTTTGAAGATATTGAAAGATCAATTCTCAAATTCATATGGAGAAATAAAAAACCCAGAATACCAAAACCATCTTATACAATAAAAGATCCTCCAGAGGAATCTCCATACCTGATCTCAAGCTGTACTACAGAGCAACAGTAATTAAAACAGCATGGTACTGGCAAAGCAATAGGCTGGTGGATCAATGGAATCGAATTGAAGACCCAGAGATGAACCCACACACATTTGCTCACTTGATTTTTGACAAAGAAGCCAAATCTATTCAATGGAAAAATGATAGCATCTTCAACAAATGGTGCTGGTCTAACTGGATATCTACATGTAGAAAAATGCAATTAGACCCTTATTTGTCACCATGCACAAAACTCAAGTCCAAGTGGATTAAAGACCTCAACTTAAAACCAGAGATATTAATTCAGTTAGAGGAAAAAGTGGGGAAGAGCCTGGGACACATAGGCACAGGAAACAACTTCCTGAACAGTACACCAACAGCCCAGGCCTTAATGTCAACAATTAATAAATGGGACCTCATGAGGCTGAGAAGCTTCTGTAAGGCAGGAGACACTGTCAGTAGAACAAAGCGACAGCCTACAGACTGGGAAAAGATCTTCACCAACCCTTCATCTGACAAAGGTCTAATATCCAAAATATATAAAGAACTCAAGAAATTAAACACCACAAAACCAAACAACCCAATTGCAAAATGGGGCTTGGAACTTAACAGAGAATTCTCAACAGAGGAATATCAACTGGCCGAGAAACACTTAAAGAAATGCTCATCCTCGTTAGTCATCAGAGAAATGCAAATCAAAATGACACTGAGATTCCGTCTTACACCCATCAGAATGGCTAAGATCAAAAATTCGAATGACACCACATGTTGGCGAGGATGTGGAGAGAGAGGAACACTCCTTCATTGCTGGTGGGAATGCAAACTAGTACAACCACTTTGGAAAGCTACCTGGCACTTTCTCAGAAAAATGGGAATAGGGCTTCCTCAAGACCCAGTTATCCCACTCCTTGGAATATATCCAGAAGATGCCCTACCACACAACAGGGACATATGCTCAACCATGTTCATAGCTGCTTTATACATAATAGCCAGAACATGGAAACAGCCTAAGTGTCCCTCAGTAGAAGAATGGACTAAGAAACTGTGGTACATTTACACTATGGAATACTACTCAGCTATTAAAAACGAGGAATTCCCAAAATTTGTGGACAAATGGATTGATCTAGAAATTATCATAATGAGTGAGTTCACCCAGAAGCAAAAAGAGACAAATGGTATATACTCAGTTATATCAAAACACTAGTCCAAGGGATACATACCATGAAAAACTTTACTTACCAAAAAAGTGGGTCAGAAGAGAAGACATCCTATTGAGACTCTAGGCGAGAGTAGCATGGAAGAATGGGGAAATAGTAGGACCCACAGGGTTCTGGAAACCTACAGTAAGAACTGTATAACAGGCAGATCTGGGTCCCGGGGTCCTCCTCAAACTAAGGCACCAGCCAAGGAGATTATAGGCAGTAAGCTTCGAACTCCTACCAGGACCTAGCCGACGAACATGATATTCTCCACCGTTGAGTGGAGAGTGAGATCTGACTCTCACGTGAACTCTGGTGCCCCCTTTTCTGACCACGTCCCCTGGTTGGGGAGGCCTGGTGGCACTCAGAGAAAGGATAGCAAGTTACCAAGAAGAGACTCAATATTCTAAGAGCATATATAGGGGGAGGAGGTCTACCTCAATCACAGACATAGGGGAGGGGAGAAGGGGGGAAGTGGGAGGGAGGGAAGAATGGGAGGAAACAGGGGAAGGGCTAACAATCGAGATGTAATATGAATAAATTAATAAAATTTTAAAAAATATGTTTTGCTTATACAGTAGCAGGTTTCTGTATGTCTTCTTATTACATCTTTAGTTTTAGCTAACACTTTCTTCAAAGTCTTCCTCTTGTTCTCCCACCCCTCCACTGTTTAGTCTTGACCACACCAGTATTCACCCAGCCCTTCTATTTTATCTCACATAAATTCTGCTGTTTTTCTCCACTTCAAAATAATTAGATTTGAGCTAATCAAAGTCAGGTGGCTCTTTCCACATTCTGCCTGCACAACTCCTTAATCAACTGGCAGACTCATTATGTACTGCCTCTATCTCCATGTTCACATCTGCTGCAGGGGATAGTTTTGTTCATTGTCCACTGAAGACGATCATTCATAACTCATTTCTCCTGCCTCCAATAGCATCACTTTTACTACTCCTAACCAGCCTTCATTAATGGTCTCTTGATGTCATTGAATCCTCTGCCCAGTTCTAGGGCCACGACCACAATTTTGTCTTATATGTACCAACTTCTCTGTATTGCTGCAGCATAAGCCATCAATGACTTAGTAGTTTAAGCACCCAACACTTCATTCTCTCTCTTATTCTTTGGTCTGGAAGGTTTTCTGGTGTACAATTCTTCTGTCTAGACAGTATCATCAGGGAGCTAAGCTAGCATGGACTATCCAACTATTGACTTCTTCTCTGCTCTGGAGGTGCAGTAGTTAGGTAGACACCTTAGGTAGAACTTCCCCTGGTAGGCCAGGTGAATAAATCATCTTAGATGGCCACATTTCAGTCTACACACCATCCCTATGTACCCAGGATGAAATGCACATTGTTTTCATAGATCCAGCTAGGTCCTAAGAAGTTTTAGTCCTAAAATTTGACACTGAAGAGGAATATTGAATGACTGAGAAACACTTAAAGAAATGCTCAACATCCCTAGTTATCAGGGAAATGCAACTCAAAATGACTCTGAGATTCCATCTACAACTATCCAAATAGCTAAGATCAAAAACTCAAGTGACAGCACAGCTGGCAAGGATGTGGAGAAAAGGGAACACTTCTCCATTGATGGTGGGAGTGAAAATTTGTACAACCACTTTGGAAATCAATCTGGGGCTTTCTCGGGAAATTGGGAATAATTCTACCTCAAGACCCAGTCATACCACTCCTGGAAATATACCTGAAAGATGCTCCACCACACAACAAGATCATTTGCTCAACTATGTTCATAGCAGCTTTATTTGTAATAGCCAGAATCTGGAAACAACCAAGATGTCCCTCAACTGAAGAATGGATAAAGAAACTGTGGTACATTTACATGACGGAATACTACTTAGCCATCAAAAATAAGGAAATCTTGAAATTTGCAGGCAAATGGATGGAGTTAGAAAAGATCATCTTGAGTGAGGTAACACAGGCCCAGAAAGACATGCATGGTACATACTCACTCATAAGCAGGCATTAGCTATATAATGCAGGATAACTACAACTACACTGTAACAGAGACTGATGCACCAACCAAGGGCCATATATGACGTGGATTTAGACCCTCTGCTCAGCTGCAGTAGATAGGCAGCACAGTCTCCTTGTGGGTCCCACATATGGGGAGTAGGGACTACTTCTGACTTGGACTCTGGCCCCCAACTGTGATCACTTCTCCCTGGCAGGGTGCCCTTTCCAGGCTACAGAGGACAAGGATACAGGTAGTACAGATGAGACTTGATAGGTAGATGTCATATGTTAGGGGAGGAGTGCTCCCCTTTCTGAGGACTAGGGTGAGGGAGAAAGGGGGGATAGGGAGGGGATGAGGGAGGAAGATACAGTCAGGATGTGACGATTTCAAACTGCAGAATAAGCAGGTAGCTTATATTGCTAATCCCACTACCTGGGAACAGCTCTAAGACTGTATGACACATGAATTTCTATGCATAGACAATGCTTCTTGTTGGCCACAGAATCCCTGTGAATTATTATTAGGTGCCATTCTTTGTATGGCATGAATTAAAATTTACAGATTTTTTTTTCTGTGCATACAAAGAGCAGACAACAAGCCTTAATTGTTCTGTGCATCATGCACACCTTACACATTTATAAATATATATATATATATATATATAAAATGCTTGTGAGAAATTATATTTTCAGAACAAAGAACCAGACACTGACAGGATTCATTCCTCTCAACATGCTGGACACTGACATCCTGCATCCTTCATGTTCCAGCACCAAGTGCTTCAGTTGCTGTGCCTCATCAGCACAGGACAGCTCCCAGGACACCTTCAAAGAAAGCTTCCAGCCCCAATTGGCCTGGCATTTCAGACTGTCCTACACAGGATCTAATTAAATCTGGAATTTCTCAATATTTAGAAAATGGACTACAAATGCTATTCCTAGCTTGTTTAACCATTTTCCCCAATTTTATTTGGTCCCTTACAAAGATATTATTTGTCCCAAAGCAGCCAGAAGAAACCTTAAAAAAAATGACACTCCATTCCCCTTAAAGGGGATTTGGGTAGGTTTTTGGTTGCTTTCTTGGATGATAGATGTTTATTTTCATTGGCAGTTGGTTATAAATTATTTTTGGTCTTATTTAGAGAGAAAACAAGGTTGGACTCAGGGATGTCTCTCCTTTCCTTTATCTTTCATTCTTAGGTTTGGAGATTGGGGTTGAAAAGAAAGAAGGAGGAATACAGAAACATATACAGATTATAGGACGAAAAGTAAATTAATGAATCTACTCCTCAATTTAATACCTTAATTGTTACTCACAAGGTTATTTTTAATTCACTGGTATAGAATTTCATATGTAGATGCAAAATAAGTTTAATTTTAGATACATTGATATAGAATTCAAATTTAAGATTATTCTTCACAAACATTATATATATTTCTACTCTATTATGTGGTATTATACGCATACAATTAACTTTTAATACAAGGTTTTCTCCCAATACTTTGAAAGTGCTATTGCAGGCTGTTTAGGATAAGTAAGCTATACAAGTTAATTGTTAGTTGATCAAATCATAGTAATATCAATTACTAGTCTATTTTTTTTCATGAGAATATACATCCTAGGTGTAACAGATTAATGTGACTCTATAGAAAGATAAGGTAAAATAGTTAAATAAGGTCTTCAAAAGCATCAAAGACATACAAAATGTGGCATTTAAAGATGTTTTTACTATTTCAAAGATACATTCACAATGAGACAGATTAACTCATGGCAATACCCAGCCTACCTCAAAGAAGATGATGAACATCAAAGAACCTTCTTATGGAGATGGCTTCAAATGTGGCAAACAAGCTGCTGGGCAAAATGTCCTTGTTTCAGCCACAGACAGAATTCTGTCTAAAAATGGGCAAGCTTGGATACAGGCAGAGGCAATGGTCAAACTCTGCCATGACAGGGTAAACAATTCCTCAATACTTTCTGCCTCACAAATATGTCTGTCAGATATATTGGGCCAGAAGGCTGAAGATGATCCTTCAATGTTATAGAGTTTTGGGTGATGTTCAGGCATCAAACTGTCCTTTCATCTTCTCATTTGGGAAACTGCTAACATGCACTCCCTGTATATATACTTGGGTAATTAATTTTATTTCTTCTCAAGTCTCTGATGGGGTTGAAGACCAGATAGTTTAGTTTTACAATTAAGCTTAGTTGTTTAGTGGTTGAAATGTTTTTAGGACCAGATAGATGTTTTAAGTTGATAATGATGAGATATAACAGATATTGATTTGCATTCAGAATTTTAGACTCACCAAGATAGGAAAAATGTTTTCTTCAAGGCTGCCAAATACAAATAGCCAAAACACTATGAATGTAACATTTATATAATTCCTGATTGCTTCATGATTCTTCTTGCTGTAGGTAGTTTTTTGTATATATGTGTAATATATATATATAAATGTATATGTAAAAATATTTAATAAAAATTGTAAAAATAAATAAATTTTATAAAGGAAAAAATTGACACTGACACTGGTGATTCAATGACCATATTTTGAGTAGCAACAGAGCAGAATGTTTAGTTAAAGCAATCTGGGGTTTAGAACTACAAGGCTTAGAAACATATCTCTGGACACTTTTGATTTGAATTATTGAATTAATTATCAAATATCCCCAGCTTTAGTGTCTGCATCTACAAAAGCACAACTGTAGAATAACTTGTTAGCATCAATAGGAAGTAATTCAATGTGCATCTTTGGCACTCACATTTTTCCCTCTGAGTTTAGTTTCTTACAATTAAAATGGGCATGGGGATGGTGGTACCTACCTTTCCGGATGGCTATAATGAAGGCATTATGAACAAGGGAGAGGAGGTTGCATATGTAGTAGATCCTCTTCCCATTTGTCCCGTTCAGCCCCCATCACATATGTCCTAGCTGTCAGCCTTTGCAGCCTCTCAGTTGAAGATCAGGGTGGAAAGAAGCAAGGATGGAGCTTTTGAGCTAAGTGAGGTTGGAAGCTAACCAATGGGCCACCTCTAACAATGACCTCATTACCACAGAACAGTGAGAGTTGGCTTTGCCTTCTCCCCCAGGAAGCTGAAACCAAAGATAATAACAGAGAAGGGTGCTTCCCCAGGGCTTGTGGTATCAGCGGCAGGCGTGACTCACAGTCCCTGCTGGGAGATTCAGCTGTGGGCCGCTGACAGCTGCAGAGTCATGAGACGCGATCTGCTAGAATGTTCCTGATCTGCTTCCATGTGAGCTATGATCCTGTGGAGATTCTTGGGCCACTCCGGAGAACTGGGTGATTCGGACCACTGAAAACAATTCACACTTGTCGGATCCTCTAAGTGTCATGTGATCCTGATTGATGGAGATATTCGGAGAACTGTTTCATTGCCATGCAGACATCATAAAGTACTTAGACAAACTAAGAAAGATACTATGTCACCAGTTGGTAACGACTCAGGACACTACAGCTATCTATGTGATCTATTAATATGTATGTTTACTGTGTTGTATGTGCCAGTCACAGCTGTGTGTGCCAGTGCTGGTAGAGGTCAGAATGGGATGTGAGATCCCCTGAAGATGGAGGAGTCACAGGAGATTTCGAGCTGTCTGATGTGAATATTGGGACCTGAACCCAGGTCCTCTGGAGGAGCAGTTAAGTGCAGTTAACTGCCGAGTGATCTCTCCAGCCACTACTCGAGTCACCTTGATCAAAATACCATGGATGCATAGAAACAAACATTGTCTCCTCCTCACAGCAACGCTAAGAGGAAGACAAGGTAAAGGTATTCATTTTTGCCTGACATGGTGGTTCATGCATGTAATCAAAGCATCTGAGATGCTGAGGCAGGAACTCGTGTCATCTGAATTCCAGACTCTCCTGGGCTACCTACAGAGTGAAATCCAACTTCAAAGGAGGTAAAGCATGCTCAGAGAAATGGCTCACTGGTTAATCACCAAACCTGAAGACCTGAGTCCCATTTTTGGAGCCCACAGGGTAGAGGAACCAATTCCCAAGTATTGTTCTCTGACCTTCATGTGAGTGCTGTGGTACATAAGTGCGCATGTATGTGCACACACACATATAATAAATAAAGTAAAAAAATTAAATAAACCCAAGGCTGACATTTTCAGATAAGGAAACTGAGGTGTATGAAGATGGCACAGCAAGATCGAGGTCACAGGGAAGCAGCAAGGCTCAGACTCAAGTTTGGGTCTGGTTAAGATCAGACTTGCTGAGATGGCTTTTCAAGGCTTGTAGTGAGATTTTTGGTTTCTTTAAAAAAAAAAAACAGTTATGTTATGTGAATATGTTTTTGTCTTAATTCCAGGTGTGGGGTATGGGGCTGCTTCAGATTGTCTACAGCAGCTGACTGTGAGGGGCATAATTTTTGCCAACTGCAGATAGTTTAATTCTGGGGACTCTGGAGAGAGTATAATTTGGAGAACAACAAGAGGGCCTGTGGTGGCTGCTGCTCCTCCTGCTGCTGCCCCTTCCCCACTGCTGCTGGTCCCTGCTGTGTTTGCTATTGCTGGATTGCTGAATGTTCTGACTATAAAGATTGGGCTTGCCCCATACGGCCCTAATCAGCAGGAAGCAGTCTAAAAAGGTCAATGCCCCCTTTCCCCTCTAACCATCTTTCTCTTCTACCTAGTGTTGGGGGTTGGAAGGGATTGGGGTGGAATAAGGGTTGGAAGAGTGGTAGATAGAAGAATTTAATAAAGTAGCCCCCAAAAGTACAACTACAAAGGCTGGTGGATTTGGCCTGGGATAAGAAGAGGGTAGAGATCCCTAGTTAAAGACAGTTTCCTCCTGGTTCAGTGATGATAAGGTTTCCTCCTTATGTGCATGTACACACACACACACACACACACACACACACACACACACACACACACACACACACTTTCAAGTAGGCATGTAGAAAAGGAACCCATCAGTTCTTCTGGCCAAAGCAGATCTGGAACAATCTATTGGCACAATATATATGCTCAGGCTCATATTTATGGGGCTCTGTAATGGGCCTTTTGGTATCCATAGGTCCCAGGCTGGAGATGCCATATCCACAAGGCAGGCACTGTACTGTCTGGTAACCACAGTGCCTTCCTTCACAGGCAGCCCTCCTCTTCCCTACCAGCTATGTCTCTCCCTGTCTCCTCAACTCCCCACCAGGACCCAATTCGTAATGTGTTCTCCCAGCCTTTGTACTGCCTGCTACAGATGCTGGGGAAGACCCATTTTCTGGACATCCTGTCCCTAGGTGAGTCCCCACCCCCTCACCCCTGCCACCCTTGCTGCCAGCTCATCTTCTGGAATGATCTCTACAATGCAAATAAAATTATATTGCTCCTTGGCTTTGAAATTTCTGGCAGGCTCCCAACACCTTTAGGGCCTAAGATTCATCCAAGTCCTTCCTTAGTTCTTCTACCACCACTCCCTTTCTCATACCTGGGTCTCAAGCCATGCCCAGGTACCCAAAGTGTCATGAGTTGCTGTTGGCTGTCCCATTTTTGGTCTGGCACTTTCTTAGGCTTGGGATATTCTTTCCCTGACTCACTGTCCCAACAACATAGTCTTCAGAGTAGCCCAGCTGCTCTGAGATACAGCTAAACCATTACTAACTACAGTGAACTCGATAACAATAGCCCCCTTACAGGTGTTTGGAGTATTAAGGAAAATAGGAAGTTCGTGTAAGTGGGCTCTGTCAGCCATTACTAACCTCACTAGAGAGTGATGAAGTGAGTCAAGTCTTTGTCCAGACTCTCCTTTGCCAAAATCACCTTGGTCCAGTTTATACTTTGCCAAGGATGCTGTTCACACTGTCCTGACCCCTAACACAAGGCTTATTTTTCTCCCCAGAGACTATACACCACATGATCAACAGGAGACAAATAAAAGCTATAAAGAGAAGGAGGAGGGACTGGCTGTGGAAGCCATGCTTCTGAAGTGACTCTGAACATCAAAGACTCCATCTCCAACACAGGGGTAGGAGATAGTCAGTCTCACTCAAGACTATCCCAACCCTTTCTCAGCAAAGTGCTGTGGGCCATTTGCTGCCCTTAGGGAAAATATTAGTGAAGTATTTTATCCTAAGAGCCCCACAGTCTGTGAAATGAATCACCTGCCACGCTGAAGCCACAGGGAAGTTTCATGCCGCCACTTGCCCAAGATCCTCATAAATCGTCAGCCTCAATGATCGGATGCTTAACTGAACTTGAGGGACAAGGCAAAGAGATATAAACACTAAGCACATCATCTTTCAAGTCTGTTCTTTCATATCCTGCCTGTTTCTTCTCCAAAGGGAATGGCTCGCTCTTTTTCTTTTGACTTCGCACTGTGGAGTCAGGGATCATCCATTTGATGTCTGATTCACTGAACAGACAATGGTGCTCTGGAAAGCAGGGTCCTTTCAGGAGAAGGTAGAATGTGGAGTCATGCAGTTCTGGTTGTTTGAGCCTGTAGAGATGTCAGCATTGCTGGAAATTAAGTCTCCTAGAGACAGTTTTAACATTGCATGCCTGTTTCCTCACCTGTGAGGTAGGACATCTCGAACCCCTCTTAGGTTTGTTGTGAAATCTACATGGGGGCCATGAGGCCTCTGGTCTCATCAATTGACTGATCCATTGATGGGTGCACAGCTTCACAACACAAGATATTTGAAAGTAGAAATTGTACTGGGTGAAGCATGAAATTGGAGGGCCAAGGGTATGCCACAGAAAGAAGATATTTTTTTGTGCTCAGCTCCCCACCTCTGCCTCTCCCTAGTTTCTGGCCACCATAGGCCTCAAAGAGAATGCGCCTAGCATGGATTGAGACCTCTAAATCCATAAGCATTGCCACAACAGAAAACTGATGAAGACGCCAGGCATGGTGGCGCACGCCTTTAATCCCAGCACTTAGGAGGCAGAGGCCAGCAGGTCACTGTGAGTTCGAGGCCAGCCTGGTCTACAAAGTCCAAGACAACCAAGGCTACACAGAGAAGTCCTGCCTCAAAAACAAAAACAAAAACAAAAAACAAAACAAACAAACAAAATGAAAAAAAACTGATGAAGACAACTGTAAAAAACTTTATAAGTAAGGCACAATAAAAGATTAACAACAATAGCTAATGAAATAAAACAACTCAATAATATATTATAATAAAAGTTATTTAGGCTTAGAAATTGTTTCTAGAATTTTCTGCCTAATATTTTTGGACCATGGTTGGATATGCATAACTAAAACCTCAGAAAATGTAACCACAGATAAATAAACAGCAATTTTGTTTGTTTGTGTGTGTGTGTAAAAGTATTTGCTGTGCAGTGCAAGTGTGTAGCTCTTCTTTCAAATCCCCAGTACTGACATTAAAAGTGAGATATAGCCACATGCACACTACTGTAACTCCAGCACTGTCAGGGCAGAAACAAGAATGCTGGGGTTTTCTGGCCACCAGCCTAGCTCAAGGTTCAGAGGGAGGTTCTTCCTTGGTGAAAGGACATTCATTGTACTTCTATGGCTTCCGCATGTGCACACAAGTACGTATACTCACACAAATGCATGTATAGCACACACACAACTCTCAAAATCATTGCATTAAATTAATATTCAAATTTCCCTGATTGTCTCATGAATATCTGCTTTGCTTATTTGTTACATACCTTGCCATTGGCTGGTAAGTCTCTGAGCAGCAGACTCTCTCCTTTCCATTCTCTTTTCTCCACTTGCAATTGCAAGTGGCCAGAATGGGAAGGAAGAGAAAGGAAATAGTAAGATGTAGGTCAAGAAATAAAAAGCCACATAGAATCAATGCAAGTAAGCTTACGGATCAAACCCACAGTGGATGATAGTTTGTTCCATACTCCAGGGTATAACTTAAGTGCACTTATGATACTTATGTGTACCATACTGAAGAGTAGGCATATGTGGCCACCCATGATGGTAGCATGTCTTTAACCCAAGCATTCAAAAGGCAGAGGAAGGCAGATCTCTGTAAATTCAAGGCATGCCTGGCCTGCATAGTGAATTCCAAGTCAGCCAAGGATAAATAGTAAAACCCTGGAGATGTAGGGAGGGAGGGAGGAAGACAGACAGACAGACAGACTCTCTCTCTCTCTCTCTCTCTCTCTCTCTCTCTCTCTCTCTCTCTCTCTCTCTCTCTCTCTCTCTCCTCTAAGGAAAACAAGAAATCTGGTCCCTTAGCACTCCTACCAGTCCACACTCTTGACACTGAAGCACAGCTGGAGTTAACATTCTCCTCTGTCTCTGGGAGTTCTAGAAGCTGGAAGCTTAGACTCTGAAGCTTTGAGTGGTTCCAGTTACTCATGTGTTCTGCAGTTATGGGGTGCACTTCTGTTAGAAATCCTTGGCACCCTAGTTGCTGAACATGGGCAGCCATTAGCAAGAACTTCTTAAAACCTGTATTTTATGAGTTATGATAAAAATTCAGGCTGGGCATATAACTCAATAGTAGGGAACACAGAATGTCCAGGTCCTAGGTTCAATCCCTGGTGCATCCCTCAAAGGAACATTCTATCAAACCATTTTCATGTATTAGCTAGAATCTCTGCAAAGACAAGCACGCCTTTATGTGCTCAGTTACCTTCACAAACAGTTTGCACAGAAGAGACAGCACAGATGCTTGACTGTGTCTTGTTTGCCAACTTTCAAAATGCAGCATTAGACTGGTTCATCTAAAGGGGACCTGTGAGCCCTGAGACTGAGATTAGCATAATATTAAACTTCTGAATTTAAACATATTAGAAGTGCTTGCAGCTCACCACAGTATTCCTGTTGATGCTCATATTGTTCCATCTCTGGCCACTGAGATCTCCTGAAAGTTGGCTCCTGGGTCCTTTTGACAGACTCCCGGGTCCTATAAAGCTTCCTGGCTTCCTGATATGATAAGACATTCCAGGTTCGTTATGGATGGTTTCTGCCTCAGACCAGGTATCACTCTGTTCTCCAAGGACTTCTACTTCCTTCTAATATGTTCCTGCTTCTTTCTAGCTTGCCCCCCGACTCACTGAGCACAGTTGGCTGAGAATGCACCACTGAGCCCAGCAGTAGTGGCACTTAGGACTGGAAATCCTGTGACCAATGGGCTTTGCTTCCGCCAAGATAACAGCAAAGAAACTCTCAAAGCATAAATAGAATATAGTCAGATGGCGTTTGTCCCCTGATACGGCAATAATCCTGGTCTCTCCCCTTATAAAACACACTTAGCCAAACACAGTGGCCCCACAGTCACCTAACTGACACCCCACACCCACTCCTGGCTCAAATGCCAACAGAAAGCAAGGTCTCACCTCTAAGCTCCCAGAAGATATGGTCTGATTGTTCCCATATAGATCAAGTATAATTAGCTTTAGCCTAAGAGCAGGGTCCTGCAGTGTGAGCACGTCCATGGGAGCTCTGCACTGGACAGAGAAAAGGAAACCTGTTTGAGCTGATACCTTCAAAATGCCCTACTCCTTTCCTTTGCCAGAGTGCAGGACAGTGATTAGAACTGGGGAAGCTTTGGTGATGGCGTTTGCTGGATCTTCTTCTGCAGTTGCTAATGTGTGGGATTCACAAGATGATCTCGCTGCAGCCTGGGTTGGTCTAAGCTGGAGTGGGCCAGACACCAATGACTGACCCTCCTTTCTGCTCAGCTCACACCCAATGTCCTCGCCATAGGCCAATCTCCCAGGTCCCACTTTTGACCTCCCTTATGTCTATAACTCTTTGAAGCCCCCCTCCCATGGACATTCTCTGTGGCCATTCCCACTTTCCTAATAGAGGAGTTAACGTTTGGGGATGTGAATGTATCATTAGCCCACCTGGTAGAGATGGAGCCGTGCTGTGACCTCAGGTGGTCCAAGATCCTGAATTCTCCATCATATACCACTCTTTAGTATATCCAGCATCTGGGGACACTGAAGTCTTCCCTTACACTGTTACCAGACTGATGCAGGTGTGAGGCAAAGAGGTAAACCTAAGAGACTCCTTTGTCCTGAGTAAGTCTTCTAACAATTTCGGCTTCCATGTGAGTCAGAATTGTCACTGAAGAGGCCAGAAAGGTGGATCCTCTGTAAACGTGCTCATTGTTAAAGCTTGAGGACTGAATTTGGTTCCCAGAACCCATGAAAAGTCTGGGTGTGCTGGAATGTATTATAATTGCAGTCCTGAGGATACAGAGGCAGGAGGATCCCTGGGGCTCATTGGCCAGCCAGTCTACCTGATTGGTGAGCTTTGAGTTCAGTGAGAGCACCCATTTCAAAAATAATAATAACATGGCCAGTGACCGAGGAAAAAATGCAATGTTGACCTCTGGTCTCCATATCTACACATGCATACATATGCGTGTGTGTGCATGTGCATATCTACATACACACACATGCACACACCACTCAGTTTCCTCCAAGCTGATTGTGGTGAGCAGCCTGAATATACACTTCTCTTTCTCACCACATATTTTTTCTTTAACTATCTGCATATAAAAAACAATTTGTTTATAACTTTAAAAGCCGATGGGATTTTAAAGAGATGTGCCTCCTTTGTCAGAGATGTCCACTGTCGTTTCAGACCCCAGGCTGCAGAAGCCTCTCCTCACTGTTGCCCAGCCCCTGCTCCTGACATGCTCATGATTTTCCCAGGAGCCAAGTTCAAGTGAAAACATATTTTTCTGGCTGATCATCCCAGGCAAAATCCCAATATATTGCTTTGATACTGCCAGCCAATTAGTCAAATGCATGTAAGTCACCCTGGTACTGAAGACCGGGGAAAGGTCATTGGATAAAGGGCTTGTTGCACAAGTTTAACAGCCTGACTTCAGATCCCTACATATACAAAACAAAAACAAAAAAGCCACAATGACACATCTGTCAACCCAGGTCTGGGAGGCAAAACAGGACACTCTCTGGCCTCAGTAGCCAACCAACTTAGCCAATTGGTGGCTCTATGAGAGACTCTATCTCAAAAAATAAAACTGATCTCAGTAAAAAAAAAACCCACAATATTGACATTTAGTCTCCATATATGCATATACAGCTACACACATGTGCACACACACACACACCATACAAACACAAGAAAGAAGAGAATAAGGAATGTAGGAAAGGGTGAGACAGAAGAAAGAAGGGAGGAAAAGACCTTTGAAAATCAATTAAAAATTAATTTAAAAGCAAATATATTTACACACACATATAAATTTGTCTCTGTGGAAACACCATTAGACATTAACCACCACACTGCCATAGACTTCTGGCTTTACATATCAGCTATGCTGTTCTGTACTGTTTATCTTTGAAACAACAGCATTTGTAGACTTCTAACTTTAAGGATCAGCAGTGCTTTTTTGCAGTATGCTGAGTTTATCTCTGAAACAAAAGCATTTTGAGGATATGCCCTACACAGGAAGCAAATGACAGTTCCTAAGCCTAACTGAGCAAAAGATGGGAGTTTAATGTGTGGCTTCTCACTGGGCATCTCCTGGTCAACAAAAGACAAACAGCTGGAACCTTACAGCCCCAACCCCACGCCTGCCCTGTGGGACTCTCACACATTTGACTTAGCCTTGCCAAGCTTCATTCTCCTCATCTGGAAAATAGGAGCAATTCTAGCATCCTCCCAGAAAGGCTGTGAAGGACAAATCACGGAGCACATGCCATTTAGCGAGGGAGGGAGGGAGGCCACAGAAAATGATGGTCAGGGCCATTTTGTTATCCACAAAAAGGCCACTAAGGTCCTGGTGGCTGGTTGGGTACACAAGGTATGTTGTGACACTGTATCATTGGGGTGTGAATATTTAATATAGAAGCTGGTTCCAACATCATGTCACCTCTGTTCAGTGTAATTTCTTAATTGCTTCTGACAGATGTACTTGGCTTTCCCTGTTGAGTCATAGAAGAGGATTTGGGAGGTGGGTTTCCAAACATGTCGGGCACTGAGTTGTTTCATCGTGGTGAGACATAGTCAAGCAGGTGAGCTGGTCAGGAATGGATGAGTATGTCTGACCTGATCGGATGGACAAGGAGTATCACATCTTGTGCTGCCTGTTCATGTAGAGATGCTCCATGACCAACCACACTAAATAGCATGTGGAGGGGGCTAGAGGCTGAAGTGACCATGAATAAAGTAAGTGGGCAAGGAGAAGGAGGCAAGAGGTGGCTGCCTGTTCTGCATAGCTCTCGATGGGATCTACAGATGGAACCATGCCTCATTCACCCTACTTCTGTGAATGCATATTTATGTGCAGATATGCATATTCATGTGCACATACGTGTCCATGTGCATATATGTGTTCTTTGTGTGCACATGTGTGCATTCATGTGTCCCTGTGTGTATTCATGTGCCCATATATATGTATTCATGTGTAGGTGTTTATGTGTTTATTCATTGGCATGTGTGTATGTAATCATGTGTACATGTGTGCTTTTTGGTGCACATGTGTGTATTCATGTACATGCAGGTGTGCCTGCAAGTGTGTCCTGTCTATGTGTGTGCATGTGCATGTGGAGGACAGAGTTTAACCTTGGATGGTATTCTTCAGGAGACATCCATCTTGGTTTTCTAAGCTAAACGGGATAGGCATCAAGGCCCAGGGATTCTCCTGTCTCTGCCTCACAGTGCTTAGATTACAAGCATACACCACACCAATTTATGTGAGCTTGCATACAAGTGTTGTACACACACACACACACACACACACACACACACACACACACACACACGAGAGAGAGAGACAGACAGACAGACAGACAGACAGACAGACAAAGAGACAGAGAGACAGAGAGAGACAGAGAGGGAGAGAGAGAATTCAAAGAGTCTCCAGCAAAAAAAGCACTGCTCAGCCATGGTAGGCTGCCTCCTCTCCTGCCTGCTTCTTCCTTGTAGCCTTCTCGCCATTCACTTCAACTCATTCAACAGCTGTTCCTAGAGTGCTTAGTAGGGAAGGAGACAGGATGCAGTGAGCATCATGACCTTTAAGGCACAAGCTCTGGGGTATATATACTGCAGGGCAAGTGGAGAAGGTTTGAACCCCCACCCAATGCACTTAGACCACACACTGGTCTCATTTGAGATGTATTAATCTGATGATGCTTCCAGCACAGGCAGGGCCAGAGGAAAGCAGATAGGCACTGATGGCGCTGAGAAATTGTCCTGAATTTTATATGAATGGTCACAGGAAGGACTTTCCTTATTGCTTCATTGGCAACTTTCTCCAACAAACCAATTTCAGGAGGAAAGGCGAGGATGTATGGATTAAAACAGACTTTAGAGATATCTAAGCGATGGTGACATATGGTCCTTGTTTGCATTCTGATTCAAACAGATTGTAAAAGAGAAAAAGGAGAGGGAAAGGCAGAGGGAGAGGGATGGAGGGAGAGAGGGAGCGAGAAGAGACAACAGAATGACAAGAGACAAGAGGGAAATGGAGAGTGTCAGCTGAGAGCTGCATGACCTGAGGGGATGACTCTGCAGTGCCCAGGTATAAGGATGGCTTCCTGGTGCTGTGTTTGCCTTAAAGACTCCTTGTCTCCTGTGAAAAACATGCAGCATTTAGAGATAAATTATAAACATGGCTGAGATTTGCTTTCCAACACCTCACGGGGGAGAGGAAAGAGCCTGGGGAAGGGAGGTCATGCATCCAGGTCACACAGGGTGGGAGAGGGGACACATGCCACACTCCCAACTCCACTTTGCCTGAGATTTTTTAATGTCTGCATAAGTGAGAGGTGGACTGACATGTTTGTCTGTGAAATGACATGATGATGAGGCTTTGCTTTAAAAGGTTCCAGTAACATGGTTAAAAACAGAGGCAGGAGAATGACAGACCTGGAGGTCAAGGCTATAAATGAGTGGTGTCTGGTGAGGAAAAAAAAAGAAAACTATGCAAATCCCATGCCTTTGCTGCTGCAGAAATTTCACTCAGAGGAGGGAAAACAACTTGTACAGCACCTAAGCATGTGTGGCCTTTGTCAATCGCTGTAAGCAACATTTGTACTCACTGACTTGTTTTCTCCTCCGTAAAATGGAGTAAGTCTGCCCCATAAAATAAAGCCTATCTATAGAAGCTTCCTTTGGAATAGATACAAATTGAAAGCAACCAGGGGCATCAACATGTAAACAGTAAATGACTGGGCATACCCAATACTACCTAGAATCTCAATAGAATGGACACAAATATACACAACACAGCAGATAGACTTGGGAATGTTTGTGTAGTGTGAAATTAGCCAGACAAACAACACATTTTGTGATTCAATTTACACAAAGTTATTTTTTTAATTCAAATATATCTGCAGTCTTAGAGATCATGGTGGTAAGGAGATAAGGAAATAGGAAGTTTACAGAAGCTCACAGGGGGTGCCTGAGGTTCACAGACTTGTCTATTACCTTCATTATGGCTCTGCTTTTCAAAGAGGCATTCGTGTTAAATTTATCATCTGAGCTGAGTATGGTGACCCACTTTCTAAATCCCAGCACTTAGGATGTAGAGGCAAGTGAACCTCTGTGAGTCTGAGGCTAGCCTGCAGTTCCAGGACAGCCAAGGCTACATAAAGAGGCCTTGTTTCAAACATAAATAACATTAATCCTTAAATGTGTGCAGCTTATTATATAGCAGTTATATTTCAATGACCCTGTTAATAGCCCAGAAAGTTCTGGACATTAAGTGAACCAATGCATTTAAAGTGCATGGAACCCTCTCAGGCTTGCGTGTGCCCTCAGCAGGTCCAGTGGGACAGGTCCAGACCCATAAAAGCTGCTCCAGATACAAGAACAAGCAAAGTGACGGCCAGGAGTGGTGCTGAATGGCTGGTATCCAGCAATTTGGAGAATCCTGAATTGGAGGCTAGCCTGGACTAATCAGTGAGACATTGGCAGAGAGAGAGAGAGGGAGAGAGAGAGAGAGAGAGAGAGAGAGAGAGAGAGAGAGAGAGAGAGAGAATGAGGCAGGATATGTTTCCTCATAGAAGAGACATCAGCTGAAGCCTGTGAGGTGAGGGCTGTTTGGGAAGACATCTAAGACATAGATGTGCCAGTTGGATAAAAAGTATATGCAAAGTCCCGACATTAGAGAAAGTGTGGCCCAATCTAGAAGTATGATGTTTTTCTAACTGACGGACTTCTGAAGGCACAGAGGTCTTGCTTAAGAAACAACAGGGAAGAGTGATAAGGTGAGTTTTAAAATGAACATATTGTCTACTGTGAGCTAGACTGCATTCATGAATTCATGGACCTGATAAGCCCAAGAGGCAGAATCCATCAGTGTCCTCGTTTTATATCTGTGAAACTGATACAGAATATGGGTAAGCTCTGTCCCAAGACCACTGCACCTGTGAGGGTCTCTATTACTGCAGTGAGACATGATGGCCAAGAGCAACTTGAGGAGGAAAGAACTCATTTCATCTTTCAGCTTCTAGTCTGTCATCCAGGGAAGTCAGGGCAGGAACTCAAGGCAGGATCCTGGAGGCAGGGACTGATGCAGAGGGCATGAAGGGACACTGCTCAATGCCTTGCTCCTGATGGCTTGCTCAGCCTGCTTTCTTACATACCCCAGGACCACCTGCCGAGGAATGACACTGCCCACAGTGAGCTGGACTCTCCCATATAGGTTAGCAAACAAGAAAATGCCCTAAGATTTGCCTATGGAGGCATTTTCTCAATTAAGAGTCCCTCTTCCCAGATGATAAGGGATCAGTTGTCCTGGCTAGTGTTTTGTCAACTTGATGTAAGCCAGAGTCACTTTGGAACAGGGAACCTCTGTTGAGAAAATTACCCCACTAAGATGGCATTTGGGCAGGTCTTTGGTTCATTTTATTGACTGATAAAAGATGTGGAAGGGGACAGCTCACTGTTGGCAGTATCACTCCCTTAGCAGGTAGTCCTGGGAGCTATGAGAAAACAGGCTAAGCAAGCCACAGGGAGCAAGCCAGTTATCAGTGTTTCTCTGAGGCCCCTGAATCAGATCCTGCCTCAAGGTTCCTGCCCTGTTTGAGCTTCTGCCCTGAATTCCTTTGCTGATAGAGTGTGATGTAAAAGCATAAGCTAAAATAGTCTTTCTTCTCCAAGTTGTTTCTGGTCATGGTGTCTTATTCGCAGCAATAGGAACCCTAGCTATGACAATTACACAGCCAGGAAAGATGGCAAAGTGGATTCAGATGCAAGCCTGGTCAGTTCCATCATGCAGCAGTGCCCTAACAGCCAACACTCACCAGAGGATCAAAGAGTCTGCAGTATCAGACAGTCTGGTACCAAACGGAGGCTTTCTCCTCTGTGTAGCATGAAGAATCAAAGCAGATTGTTAAAAGAAAGGCTCTGTCTACACCTCCACCTGTGGCTAGCACTGCTGTGACAGCCCTCTTTGGTAAATATTACTGTCCCTTACTTAATCAGTAAGGATAGGGATCCACAAGCCAAGGAAAGCCAAACAACTTGCCCAAAGTCACCCAGTCTGATTGCAAACCAGGGACTTTGCCACCACCCTATCTTTGAAATGAGGTTCCTCCACCAAGGCTCCCCTCATCTGAATCATCCGATCCCAGCCTCTCTTGCCACCCCCTCCTTCTCTACCACAGCATGCATGCAGCAGAGCTTTCTGGAAAAGGTGATTCAGACCATGATGGACAGAGGAGGCATCAGACTGCCACCTCTCAAGAACAGATGCCAGAATCCTGTGACCCAGCACACACTTGGCCCTTCTTTCCTATTGAATTAGCACTGCTCCACACAATCCCTCTCTGGCCACTTTAATGGGATAAGTGGCTAATTTGATTGGGTTCAATGAGATGTAAATGATTGGATTCAATAAAGGAGCAGGGAGTGTTTCCCTCCACCAATGACCTCATTTCTCATTGGAGATACAGTTTTTGCCCAGCAGTGTGATGAGTAGAGATGGAAGACCCTGCCAGCATCCTGTAGGCAAAGAAGACTTGAGGATGCCTTCTGCTAGAATTTGGATAGTCTGCATGTGCCCTCCTGTGCTAAAATTTAATTCCCCATTGTAAGGAATTAAGAGGGTAGAGCTGCAGTTTAGGAGTTAGTCAGTAAAGCACAAAACCCTGACTCCCACCCCCTACAGTATATGAAGGCAAGAATGGTAGCTCTTGCCTGGGAGGTGTAAGCAAGAAGGTGTAAGCAACCTAGATTTCAAGGTTATCCTCACCTCAGCTACCTAGAGAGCGCAAGACCAGCCTGAGATATATGAGGCTTTGCCCCCCCGCCACACACACAAAAGGGTAGAGACATAATCTGACCAGTAAGAGTAGAGACTTCTAGAGATGATTAAATTTGTATATGATCATGAGGTATATGTTCCCAATTTGCCCTGGTGGCTTTATAACAAGATGAGACAGACACACAGATACATGCTTCTTGTCTCTTGCGTTAATGTCCTGGGCCAACCTCTAGACTCTGGCAGAATGAAGGCCATCTCTGGATGTGGGTCCTCTACCTTGTACCTTCATCATTCATGCACCAAAACATGCCTCTTTCCTCATGATCTGTATTCATGATGCAGATGAAGAGAGAGATTGTCATTAAAGCCCTGACTATCCTTTGAGCTAGGCTATGGGGTTAAGCCAGTCCATCAGGGTCTGTGCACCAACTCCAGTTGTATGACAGGGGAGATGCTGCTTACAGTCTCCGAACCCCAGCCCTCTTTCTTCAAACTGAGGATAGTGTTAACATTTTATAGAGTCACAAAGATGAAGAGGGCAATGATCAGTGGGAGGTATGCACATCTCACACCTCATAGTACAGAATAAACAGCAGATATGTTAAAGCCACAATAAGAACCAGTACAGCTAACAGTGCACAGTACTTCAAAAAACAAAAGCTAATACTCTATTGCCTGAAAGTATAATGTATTTACACACAAAAGACAGACTTGAAATAAGGTTGTATCCTTGTGCTGATATAACGGCCCAAGAAGAGTACAGACAAGAATTGATTGCATAAGGCTTTAAACCACTCCACATGAAGCTTTGCATGCCCCCCAACACTCAGAGACACCCTCCAGCACTAAGCCCAGATGCCAGCAGGTGGTTGACTTCCATGGACTGTGCATTTTATCAGAGATAACTCCCTGGGCCTTAAAAGAAGTGGGTCAATGGCTCAATAGCTGCCTGGCACATAGATGGGGCTGGATTCTAGGAGAGTGGATTAGACAGGAAGAGCTTTGCTAGGGAAACCTCCATTCCCAGATCTCCCTGGCATTGGGGCTCATGGCTGCAGCAGAGCAGTCTCCACCTCTGGAAGGAGCCAACAGGACAGGAAAGGATCTGCATGAGCCCAATCTTGTGTCTAGAGGAATCTCGACTTCCAACTTCTGCTGAGGTTTTAAGCATCTGCCAAAATAGCATCAGCAACTGCAGGATCAAGCAAACAGCACTTGCAGCTGAGAGGGCAGTTCATATTCAACCCACACACAGAGCATCAGACATGTCATGGTTCACAGGGAGATGAATCTCATTTCTTCTAGGAGTTTGCAGATGCTTCTTCCTAAGGAGTACTCAGCCGAGTCAGAAATAGTCTAGGGCAGTGGTTTTCAGCCTATGGGTCAAGACCCTTTGAAAGTCAAACAATCACTTCACTGGTCACCTAAGACCATTGGAAAACACAGATATTTACATTATGATCATAACAGTAGCAAAATTACAGTCATGAAGGAGCAATGAAAATAGTTTTGTGGTTGGGGGGGTCACAGCATTAGGAAGGTTGAGAACCACTGTTCTATGGCACCTTGAGCAAATCCAGAAACTCTTGACATGGTCTCTGCTGATTAGCTCCATGTGAAACCTGTTCCTTCTTCTTTGTGGGCACAGGAGTAGGACCACAGTTCTCAGCCTTCTTGCAGCTAGATGTGGCCATGTGACAAGACAGTGGATCTGGATGGAGTGCTGTATCTGTTACATCCAACTCCCACATCACCTCTGTGTTCCCTCCACCATCCTCTGGATGCAGAAAGAGATATCATGGCTCCAGAGGAGGGACTAAAGCCACAGGAAAGGACCGGAATCTTGGAGCCATCCCATAAATCCTCCCCCAGGAACCAGGAAGATCTTCACTGAACTACCACTGAATGAATAATGCTCAAGCCTGTGAAATGTTAAACTGCTAGATTTAAAGACTGGTTTTATTTCAGGAGCTAGTGCCACAGCCAACATCTGGAGAATGCACTGCAAACCCCACCACACACACCAAGTGAGGAAAGAGAACTGGACTTCTCCTGGGATTTGTGAGTCAGCTTTTCCACCTGCAAATGTGAGAACTTTTACGTCAAAACTGCCATCAGGGAGATCTCATGGGGAATTAACCTATGAAGTGCTACCACAATGACGTCTAACGCTGCTGTGTGGTCACTGGGTGCCACACTGTGTGGTCACTGGGTGCCACACTGTAATAAGAATTGTTTGTGCTTGGCCTCAGCTATTCCCTGTAATAATCATATGCAATAGTAATATTAATCCCATTTTACCACTGGGGGACTGGGAGGCCAGTGACATTAGGTAGCATGTTCTCTCTTTTACAGCACGATCTGGTTCCATGGGATCAGATCCCAATCATTTTCATTGTGGCAAGAGAGATCAGACTTCTCCAGAGTCTTCCAGAAGCCAATGGGAGCTAGAAGGGTCACTGGGTTCCTGTGCGTGGACAGGGCAATGTTGCCAACCCCAGATAGTAGAAAATAACTGGTGCCTGCACCAGTAAATGTTGACCCCAGGCCAGTCCTACTCCGGTTCATGCACTTGGTATAAGCATTTCATTTGTGTATTAGCAGCATCCACTAGAGACATATCCTCTTCTGTGGGTTTGGACACTTTCCCCTACCCTGTCAGGCCAGCCACTAAGTGGCTCTTCTCTGAGCTCTCAAGATACTTCATTTGTATCCTTCTGTGTAAACTCTGGCAAGCTACTCAACCTCTCTGAGCATCAGCTCTATCGTCTATGGGATAAAATTAATAACAATGCCAACTTTTTTGGTTACCTATAAAAACACAGGTAGCATGCTTGGTGCTAAGTGGCATTTAGTGAGCATGCAATCAACTAAATGCATAGATGCCTACAAAAATCCACACTTTACTTTTATTTAATTTTGGGTGTCAGGATACACAACTTAAAAAGCAAATTTCCAATCAGCATGGTATCATTTAAGAATTATTCAGCAATCTGTTCTTAAGATTTAACTTTTATTTATTTGTTTTTGTGTATGTGTTCATGTGAGTACAGTACCCTAGGAGGCCAGAAGAGGGAGTTACATCTTTGGAGGTTGAGGTACAAATGGTCATGAGCCACCCACTGTGAGTGCTGGGAACTAAACTCAGGTGTTCTGCAAGAGCCACAAGTGCTCTTAGACACTGAAGCATCACTCCAGCCCCAAAGATTTGCACACACATAAACAAAATAAAGCAGGTATTCAAAGAGGTCAAAAATGGAAGGAATCAGATTCCTCGGAGCTGGAGGTATGGGAGTTTCTGAGCTGCCAGATGTGGATGCTAGGACTCAAACCCTGAAAACGCAGTAAGCGCTCGTGACTGCAGAGCCACCTCTCAATAGTCTTTGTTGCTGTTATTATTCAGATTTACTCAGCATCAACACTGAGCTAAAACCTAGACATCTGGATCCCCGATGAGGTTTCTTTGGCCACGGAAGCTCAGCTGCCTATGCCTTGGTCTTTATGTCAATAATTAATATAAGAACAATCATACTGAAGTATAAAATACTGTCTAAAATATTCTGAAGGTAGCAACAGGCTATTGTAATACACACTTTATTGGCGTGCCCTTTTTACTTCTTAGTAGGAAAGCAGAGCATTTTCTTGTAGCACATCAGCATACAACACAGCACCTGGCACTCAGTAGGTGCTCAATAAATGATGGTCACCTGGGTGAGCAAATGTGTGCATTGATGACTTGAATACCTGGGGCTGTCATAAGCTTCCAGAATTGAGTCTTTTGTCTTTGAAGCAAATTTCTTTCGAAACAATTAGCTCTATAACCCACTAGCCCAAGGCCTCAGGCTTGACTTTCAAAATGATGAGGACTTTCCAACCGCTTTCTGATAATTTTAACAATCATAGTAGTTGAATGTCTTATTCCTAAAATGCCAGTGCATCCATCGTTACATTTTATTTCATCAGCACTCTTATAAAAGCAAGAATTATTTCCATTTTGCAAGTGAAAAACAAACTGAGGTAAAAAAGGGAAACACAAAATTCTAACCTGGCTGGATGTAGGGGCACACATTTGTAATCCCAGCACTCAGGGAAGCAGAGTCAGACAGTTCTCTGATCTGTCTACCCACCAAGTCTTTACATACATTAAGTGCCCACAAGACCTGTTCTCCAAGGCTTGGTGGGTGTTACTGCTCACAGGCTCCAGCAAGCCTGGGTTCCTTTCTCTGTATTGGTTTGTATAGAGGGACTTGTATGCTTTGTAGCTTCTGTGAACCTGTTGCCAGCCATGGAATATAAAGAACATTGCATGGTACATCAATACCAGTGACATCCTTTCCCATCCAAAGTCCTGTCAATAACTCCAAAGCCCAGAAATGTGAAAGAAATCTTTGCAATCATATCTCTCTCTCTCTCTCTCTCTCTCTCTCTCTCTCTCTCCTCTCCTCCTCTCTCTCTCCCCCCCTCCCCTCTCCTCCTCCTCCCTCCTCTCCTCTCTCTCTCTCTCTCTCTCTCTCTCTCTCTCTCTCTCTCTCTCTCTCTCTCTCTCTCTCTCTCTCTCAACAGTGTCCAGTAGAAAATTCCAGCACTTCTTCAATGGTCTCACCCAAAGGAGCGCTCTTACCAACAAGAGAAAGGAATTGTTTGACTTTCCTACAATGTGTAGATTTTTCCAGAGAAGCATTAAGCACACATCCTTCTGGCATTTTGCTAGTGGTGCTGCCATGTCCGCATCGGTGTCAGTTCCTCTCTCTAACTACCTCAAATGTTCTTACCAAGGTATCTCACTTCCTAAACCAATATGGTAGCCACTGGCAACATATGGCTATCATTTGAAGTGTGACTGATCCAAATGTAGAACTACATTAAATGTAAAATGTGCACCTAATTTCAAAAACACAGTATGAAAAGGAAGGCAAATTGTCCATAAATATTGCATATTATATATATTGAGGTCAATAAATGTCAAATTAATTCTACTTGCTTCTTGCTATTTAATGTGGCTACTATAATGGTTTTTATTTGGTATGAGGCTCACATTGTATTACTGTTTCATGCCATTTGTCTACATCATTAAGCTCAATTAGGGTGGCTCCTTCTGCAGGAGAAATTCCAGTGGCAGGCTTTCAAGACAAAGTTCATCGGTTATCTCCCCATACACTGTAAGTTAAAAGCACCAGAGCTCAGAATTAAATCTTCTCTTAGCTTGTTTCCCTAGGGATAAAACAGGGCCAGTGTAGACTTGACGGGCTCTTCCAGAGTCCTGTTGTGCAGCAGGCACTGGGATCACAGGGGAGAACCTGTGAAAATATGGGCCAAAGCAGGCTTCTTGAGCCCTTCCCCCTCAACCCAAATGCAGACTGTCAGCAGCACAGCCTCCAAGCTCTACTTCCGCTGTGGCTAGAGCATGAAGACGTCATTGTCTTCAAACTAAAAGGCATTTTTCAGTCAAGCATGATAGCACACACCTGTAACCCAGCCAACAGGAGGGGAAGTTCCAACTCAGGGTCTACACAGAGAAAGTTCTAGCCAGTTAGGCCAGAAGGAGAGGGTGGCTGAAACCAGAGCAGACTTCATTACTCTGAGGCAGAAGTGAGACAGAAGCTTTTCTTTGTTCATTTGGAATTTGATCCTTAGTATAAAAACTGTAAGGACCACTGAAGAGTTGGGTCTATACTATAGCTTACAATTTCTAAGAGACGGAGAAACCGACATAAACAAGATTTGTTTCCCCATACTGTCTTAGTTACTTTTTTGTTGCTGTAAAGAGGCATCATGACCAAGACAACTTATAGATTAAAGCATTTAGGGGGCTTGATTATAGTTTCAGAGGGTGAGTCCATGACCATCATGGTGGGGAGCCAGGCAACATACAGGCAGGCATGGCACTGGAGCAGTAGCTGAGAGCTCATATCAGATCCACAAGCATGAGACAGAGAGACAGCTAACTGGGAATGATGTAGGTCTTTTGAAACACCCAAGCCCATCACCAGTAGTAACACATCTTTTCCAATAAGGCTATAGATCCTGATCTTTCCCAAACAGTTCCGCCAACTAGAGATCAAACATTCAAATATATGCACCTGTGGGAGCCATTCTCATTCAAGCCACTGCCCTGTGGTAAAATCAGGGTCACACTTTTTGACTCAGCCATTTTAACATTTAGGAATACTTGGGGGTGCTTAATGTGTATCATCAGGGGATCTGCTATATGTCCATCTCCTCAGATTTAACCTCTTCCAGTGTGCCTATAAGCTCTCAAAACTACTCTTTATAGGGAGACAAGATGCTCCTGCCTGGATAGCCGCAGAAGCTTGGCAAGTACTGAGTGATGTAAGGGTACCACCTGACCCACTATGAACCAATCACTGTGGTTGGGAAGACCAAGTGATCTGCTTGACCAAGCCTAGGCCATATGCCCACTCACTGACCTCAGGAATCCACTTCATATCACCTGAACTTCCCAACTTGAGGTGACTGGTTCTCCAAGGGAAATTTGCAATTACCAGGAGTCACTATAGAATGAATGTTGACAGATAGAGCTCATAAATATCAACTGTAAGCCTAAGACCTAAAGTTTCACAGGTGAGTAACCTTCCAAGAGGGGTGAAAAGGCTCCTTGGGTGAAAGGAAAGATCCCACCACAGCTCATCTCAGAATACCATCAATGTTTCCAGATTATCAAAATACTTAATAGTGCGTTCTGATGAAGCAGTGTGCATCAACTTCAGTGAACCAGTTCATCTTTCAGAGGAGAGAGAACACTTGGAGTGAGAATATGTTTATGAAAAGATGGAGAGTTTGATCCCCTTTGCATTTTGGTTTTTATTAAGTGAATCTATAAATGCCTTAAAATTCCAGGGCAGGAAGCATATATATGCTTTTTCCTAGAGCTAAAGAGAAAACAAGCCAGGAAGCAAGTGATCTTGGTGTGGCCAGCTCTGGTCACTGAGCTTCAATAGGAAGCTCTCCCTACCAGTTCCCAAAATCTCCCCCATAAAACTACATGTGGCCCAAACAAAAGTTTCTTTTTCTATCTTCAATTTCTTGTTTATGTTATTAACAAAACCAATTCAAGGAAAATTCTGCCTTCTGTGAACATCTGCTGCCACTGATTAGAAACCACTTAGAACCAAGCTATTTTCTATCTTACCCACGTTAACAGAGAACAGACCCTGTAGCCAAGTTCTTCTAAATGACTTGTAATAAACTGTGATGTTTCCTTAAGTGTTTTTGCAGATGGAGACAACCTATAAGATAGGGATGCCCGGAAGTGAGGTGCATACAGCAAATAAGAAGGTAGCTGGGTTTGTCTGGGAATCTCTGAGAAATAGAGCCAATGAAAAGCATATACACATAAAGAAACTTCATTATGTAGCATTGGCTCACATAATTATGAGGCTGAAGAGTTTAAGATCTGCAGTTGATAAGGCTGGGTATCTAAGAAAGCTGATAGCATGGTTACAGGCCAAGTTTGCAGACCTAAGAAGCAGGAAAGCCAAAATGCAAGTTCAATTCTAAGTCCAAAAGCAAGAGAAGACCAAAATCACTATGCAAAGACAGTTAAACAGAATGGGACCCCTCAATCATCTTTTTATTCTATTCACCCCTCCAAAGAATAGCTGGAATTCATCTCCATGAGGAAAATGATCTGCTTAACACAGTCTACCATCCCCAAGTTAACATCTAACCAAATGTCCTGGCACCCTGTGGACCAATAAAGTTAATATATAAAATTAAATCCCCTCAGAGTTCAAGTGCCCAACAACAGTCTACTAACTTGATTTTATAATAGGATTTCAAGAAAAAAAAAACCCTCTAATTTCAAAGTTCCTTGCTTTGGATCCCAATAAATGGAGGAGTCCTAGGCTATGCCACTTACAGCGAAACACTCAAGATGAGATGGATGCTTTAAGCTCAACAGGATCATGACGCTCATTGTGGTCCAACCTTGATGGTTAGCATAATACAATATAGTTAAGAGTTCAGCCTCTGGGGTCAAATGAACCTGGATTTTCAAACATGACTGCCTCTTTGTAGTTAATAGTCATGAGAATATGTCTTAACTCTTTGAACCCTAAAGTTCATAAGCTACACACTGAGAATAATAACAGCACAGATGGTCCTCAGCATTCAGTCTTTCAACTTCATGACTGTACAAACGTGACACACCTTCAGTAGAAACTACGCTGAAAATTTGGATCTCATTCTTGTCCAGCAATGTGCAGTGTAGTGCTCTCTGGTTATGCTGGGCAGCAGCCATGAAGCTACCAACCAGCCACATGAGCATTGGGGTGGGAGCTAGAAAAGGGCACAGAACCAATCTACTATGTTGCCAAGCTGTGACATTTGATAGGTTAACTACATTACATGTACTTTTTGCTTAAGATATTTTCAATTTATGATAGTCTTATTGGGATGCACCCCTTCTCAAGTTAAGGAATAGCTGAAGCTAGCAATGGGCAGATATGCATCTGCTATCTCATATGCATTTGCTGACTTGATAATTAAATGTGCAGAACGAATGATGCATTAGTAAAGGAAAATCTGAGTGACCATAATAGCTGGTGTGTGTGGAGATCTTCCTGTGAAGAACTTTCTAAATCCCTAGGTAGCCCTAAGAAAACATATTTTACACCTATCTTACAGATGAGAAATCCCAGGAGAGAAAGGTTCAGCCATTTGTTCCTACTCATGTATATAGAAAGCAACAAAATGAAGGATTAAACATGAGGTGTCCGGCTCCCCAGGGCAAGTTCTCAAGTAATTATGTGTTACACAGAGAGGATAAAAGTGAAGAGAATGCCTTGGACATGGAATAATGGCTCCTCGGTTTAATGACAGCATGAAGATTAAGACTGGGCTCTGGGGTGAGATAAACGTAACCTCCAATAGTAACTTCAACACCCTTAAAATCTATGACCCTAGACAAGCAGCTTAGCACTTCTGAGTCCCAACAAGATGGAGCTGGTGATAATTTGTGGAAATGATGAAATGAAGAAGAATATGACTTCTATACTGCCCCAATACATGGTAACAACTGGGACAGTAACAAAGATGGCAGCCATAAAAATCATGCTGCATAAAGCTAAAAAAAGCAGGAAGATGAACAAGAGAAGAAGAAAGGGAAGATAACTGCTTCCATAAAAAGATGAATTCTGCAATGGGTTCTGACATCACGGAAGAGCATTATTAGAGTTTAGAATATCACCTAACAAAAGTGGTTCTCAACCTTCCTAATACTGTGACTCTTTAATACCATTCTTCATGCTGTGGTGACTTCCAACCATAAAATTATTTCATTGCTACTTCATAACTGTAATTCTTGCTACTGTTATGAATCAAAAAGTAAATATCTTATATGCAGGATGTCTCATATGTAACTCCTGTGAAAGGATTTTATCCCCACACACACAAACCCACCATGACACACAAAGGGATTGTAGCCCACAGGTTGAGAAGCATTGCCCTAGACTATGTAGGGGGTCAGGGGGACCAGAACATCACAATGATGCCCTGAATTCAACTTTCTCCTTATCAAATTCTGGACACTGAGAAATGGGGGGAAAGTCCCAGCAGGGTAGCAATAAGAGCCTGACATCAAGAGCCAGGGCCCTGGGAGCTGCGCTCTAGCAAGCCTGAGCTTACAGCCAATGTGACATCACTCCAGAGCATCAGAAGTCTTGCATCTCCCTCATATCCCATAAGACTGAACTTTCAGCTATGTCCTCCAGACACATTCATCCTAGCTAAAACGCTATTTTGAGGGACCGATTGGAACCTATATCTAAATGTAACTCCCCTCTCCACAGTAACCTCCTCTCTGTGTTCCAAGTGCCTCTGCACTCCCAGACAGACACTGTTTGTGTTTGAGAGGTTAGACTTGCCTGAAGCAGCTGAGCAAAAACTCAATTTGCTACTCACATAAGGAGCCATCACTCAGAAGTGTACTGGCTGGCCTCTAAGAGTAAGGCTATCATCCAGTGGCTCCTGTGGGAACTTAAGATGTGAAGGTTCTCAAGATTCAAAGCCTAAGGACAATTTCTGCTACTCAACAAGACTTATCTGGTATGGCTGGAATCCACAGAACCCTGAATACAATGCAAAAACCCAAAAGGGAAGGCAAAGACACACTCTCCCACTCTCTTGCTAGATCTCTCTCTCCATCCCTTTTTCCCTCTCTATCTCCTGCCAATGACATGTCAATATGTTGTATTTCCTGTAGATTTTGTTACTCTAAGCAAAACCTTTATCACCAGGTACTTGCTCCATAGAGCAGCATCACAGCATCACCAGGGACTTGCTATGTGGACCAACAACATCAGCACCACCAGAGGACTGATCCACAGACCACAGCACCACAGCATCACCAAGAATTCACTCTATAGCCCAGCAACATTAAAACACCATGGAAGTTCATTAGCAATGCAGACTCTCAAGCCCTATACTAGCCTTGCTAAATCAGAATCTGTATCTTCAGATTTATGGGAGATCTTGTTCACATTAAAGAATGAAAAGCATTATAGGAAGAGAGCTGAGGCTTCTAGACCCAGAGAGCTAGAAACTAATCATATTAAACTTAATGAAAGGTAAAGTAGCCAAATGTCCATAGACAAGTCAGGACAGCTACCAATTCCCAAGGGCTGATGAAGATCTAAATGTTCCACTCGGCTTCTCATCTGTCCGTCTCTCTATTTACAGATGTCAGAAAGAGCTTCAGACAAACCCTCGCCCAAGGCCACACAGCCAGTGACATTTGACCCAATTGTGACCTATTCCCCAAGATATTGGCCAATTCCCCTTTCCTGAGCACAGCTACACAGTTTTATTACCCAGGAAGAATTGGGGAGGTCTCTTGGCTAGATGATAGTTTGAAGGTGATTTGTGTGTCCCCAAGGGCCCTTTGTGATTAGAGGGTTGGTACTCAGGGTGATACTCTTGAAAGGCAGTGGAACTTTTGGGTCATCTCCTGTAGTGGGAGTTTTTGGTTTCTTTAAAAGTTCAGATATGTTATGTAAACATGTTTTTGTTTTAACCCCAGGTGTGAGATATGGGGCTGCTTCAGATTGTGCATAGCAGTAGACTATTTGCCTGGTATGGGCTCCTTGCCAGCTGCAAATAGTTTAAATCTGGGAACTTTGAGAGGGTATAAATACCAGAACCCAGAGAGAGAAAGGGGGTGCACTACAAGGAAGAAGAAGGCTGCTGCTGCTGCTGCTCCCCCTGCGGCTTTGGATTGTTGTTGCTGCAGTTTGACAAGAAGAAGGTGGAGATACCCTGACTATGAATATTGGATTTGCACCAAGGAGCCCAATGACCCTAATACAGCAGGAAGTTACCAGAAGAGAACTGTGCTCCCTCTCCCTACTAACCTTCTTTCTCTTCTACTTGATGATGGGGTATTGGAAGGGACTGGGGTAGAAAGGGGATGTAGTAATGCAAAAGTCCCATTAAAATGGATGTTAAAAATACACACCAACAACCTCCAGGTGTCAAAAATACACTCTTGACATCTAATCTTATGTTCCTCGTCTAGCATCGTCATCTCTAGTTCAAGGGGAATCCTCCCTTAACGCCTTACGCCATCCAAAGCAGAAGTGTTCAGTGCGAATACTGTCTGACATTGCCAGTTCTCACCTAACAGTCTGATGGTTGGTCTACATAGCCAGGCAGCCCATAGACAGTGCAAAGAACTCTGTTATAAACTGAAGGTTTTCATACTTGCAAAGTCACTTCCCTAAAGGATGGTGTTAGGAGATGCAGCCTTTGGTATGCACTTAGGTTGTAAGGTACATTCCTCAGGGGTGGGTTAGCACTGCTAGAAAGAGACCCAGAGGGCTCTCTCACACTGTTCTGGCAAGGGTTTTTACAAGAAGTTAGCCTTTAACAGTCAGGAATGGTAATCTCAGCAGAAATAAGCCTCTAGAACTGTAAGAAGTATGTTTTTGTTGTTATAAGTTGTTCAGCATGAGTTATGTTGTGACAGCATCACAAAGAGACCGAGACAACCCCCTATGTCTTTGAGGATGCCCAGAAACAGCTCGCTCTCTCTCTTAAGCATATAGGATGCTCATTATGCCTGACCTCTAGTCAAAAAGAAGTCCACCAGCAGTTCTTCATGGGATAGGAACTCCATGCAAATCTGATGCAATCTCAGAAGCAAAGAATCCTGAAGAAGAAATACTGGGCTGGGGCTGTAGCTCTGTGGTAGAATGTTTGCCTATATGCAAGATCTTGGGTTCAATCCCCAGCATTTTAATTGTAATAACGACAAAAAAAAATAGATTCCTTCATATCCAGTTATTACCTTGTTCAAATACCTCTTATAGAGCTTCAGATTAATGTTTTAAAAATCCAAATCTACTCTTGTCATTTTCCCCAAAATATTTCAAAGGCTTCTCACAACCTATTCAACCTTACACATGTGTGTGTATTTGTGTGTGTGTGTGCGTGCATGCGTGTGTGTGTGTGCCTGTGTCGGTATTTCTGTCTATGTCTATCTGTGGGGGTATAGTTGGGAGTAATATGTGTCAACATCAGATGTCATCCTCAACTGTTCTCCACCTACAAGATTTCTCATAAAACCCAGAGCTCACGGATTCAGTTATATTGCTTGGCCAGCAAGCTCCAGGGATTCTCCTGTCTCTATCTCCTTGGTGTTAGGTGAAGCACACACAGCTTTTTTTTTTTTTTTTTTTTTTTTTTTGAAGCAGAGTCTCTCTGTGTACCCTTGACTGTCCTGGACTTGCTTTGTAGACCAGGCTGGCCTCGAACTCACAGAGATCCACCTGCCTCTGCCTCCCGAGTGCTGGGATTACAGGCATGTGCCACCACGCCCGGTTTACACACAGCTTTTACACACATGCTGGGGACCCAAATTCAGATCCTCATGGTTGCTAGCTGAGCCATCTTCTTAGCCATGGAGCCTACTCACTGTAAATTTTCCTAGGCTTCTTTCCTCCTTTCTCCACAAGGCATTTCTACTCATACATCTGGGCAAGCCCTGAGCACACTGGACTCCTCAGTCTCAGCACCAGCATGCATGGAAAACACAGACAAAAATAAATTTGAAAACTAGGAAGGCACGTGCTGAGATGTAGTACTCTATTCTAAAACCTAAATACCGTTCACCAACAACTAATGTCACCAGTACCTGCAAATGTTTCTCTTCATCCTTTGCTCTGTCTCTTTAAAGCAAAAAGCAAGGGCATTCAAATGCCATGGGGAGCTGTCTACAGGGTCTTTGCTGATCTCAGGAACAACACTGTTCTGGAAGCCAGAGGAAATTTCAGGATTGAAAACACTTAGGTAAGGAAAAATACAAATTAATTAACTTGTCACATCCTCACTCTCAGATAACACGAATGCAATACAGTTTTTTGCTAAATGAAGCGTTGTTCTCTGCTGGTTCCAAGCAACCATGTTCTTGCTTGCTTTCATGTATCCGACACAATTGGTGAATTAGTACAGTGCTTGCAATTGTTGGACATGGCAGGCGAGAAACATTTTGCAAAATGAAATGATTTATATTATCTGAAGTTTTTACTTGTGTGGGTCTAGATTCCATTAATGACAAATATGAAATATGTTTTCTATTTTTTATATTGACAACTGGCTGAACTGTGAACACTAAAATTGTTTAACAGGTTTGAATGGAAATTCTCAACACAGATGAATTTCACTTTTGGTTAAAATAACGTAGCATGGGCTGTAGTGGCCATTAGTACATTTTGCTTTTTAAATTTATATTTAAAAGTTTAAAAGCTTTAAGACTAGGGGTTACTCTTAGCTCCCTCAGACCAGCAAATATTCTCATGGATGTTTTACAAGTCCAATACCACTGGAATTTCTGGAGTTTTCAAATGCAGAACTTCTTTCTTACCCATGATCTTTGCACATGCTCACTCACATGGAACGTCAGCACTCCACCATACTCCTCCTCCTATCTTGTAGCTTACCTTAAAGTTCTTGCCCTCTGGGAGCCTTCTTTATGTCCTCGCCTCAGGTTTTATTCATTTAACACACACACACACACTCCCTGCACCTACTCTCCTCTGTTGTATTTATTGGTTCAACATCTGCCTTCCCCAGTGGACTGTGACCTTCTTGAGAGTAGAGAACATGTCTTATTCATGCTTTTGTCTCTTACTAGCTTTATAGTAGATGCCCAGTAACTACTAGGAGCTAATGAATGGCAGAGTACAGTGTGCCAGTGAACGCACTGGGCTGTAACTACTTGTTAACACCTTTCTGGCAGAACCATAACCCACAGGTCAAAAGCTGGTACCAGTAAGCCACATTTGGCCTGCAGGTTGTTTCGTTTGGCACACAGAAACTTGTCTACATTTCAATTTTGTAATTAACTGTTAGCATTTAAGAAGTGGAAAATGGCACTTAAAAAATCCACAGTTTCAGTTTCTCCTGAAAAAAGCCAAGCAGCAGGCAATATGTCCTATGTGATAATTGTGCCCCTGGTTGAGCCACAAATGTCCCAACCCTCATGTTCCTGACCGACCCCAATGATAATGAGGCTTCAGTGTCCCTAAGAAGATCAAGTATTGAAAACTGAATCCTCAATGCAACAGGAATGGGAGGTGGGGCATCCCAGTGACAATTAGATCATGAGGGCTGGGCCATCTTGGATGAACTACTCCTGCTATTGAGGGAGTTGTTCAGTTACCATGGAAGGATTCCTGATAAAAGGTCTCACAGGTGTTCTCTATCTCTGTCTCTGTCTGTCTCTGTGTCTCTGTGTCTCTGTCTGTCTCTCTCTGTGTGTCTGTATCTGTGTCTGTCTGTCTGTCTGTCTGTCTCTCTCTCTCTCTCTCTCTCTCTCTCTCTCTCTCTCTCTCCCTCCCTCTCTCTCCTCTCTTTCCTCTCTCTCTCTCTCTCTCTCTCTCTCTCTCTCTCTCTCTCTCTCTCTCTCTCTCTCTCTCTCTCTGTCGTGAATGCCTTTGCTCACCATTATGCCTTCTACAAAGGGATGATATAGTAACGAGGCCATCACCAGAGCCCAGGACCTTCATATTGAACTTCCAAGCCTTCAGAACCACAAGAAATAAACTTATTATCTTTGTAAACTGCTTAATCTGTGGTTGCTATTGTTTGGTTCTTGAGTGTCCCCCAAAAATCTATGTGTTAAAGTCTTGTCTCGAGGGTACTGGAGAGTGGTGGAACCTTTAAGATCTGGGGGCTAGTAGAAAGCCTTCAGGTCATTAAGCTCATTCCCTAGTAGGTGATCATGAGACACCAGTCCCCTTCTCATACTCTTGCTTCCTGGTCATGAGGTACATTTTGTTCTCTCACACATACTCCTGCCACAATATTTTTCCTTGACACAGGTCCAAACAGCAATAGGAATAACAGATCATGAACTGAAACCTCCAAAGATGGAAGCCAAAAATAAAACTTTTCTCTTTATAGATTGATTGCCTTGGGTATTTTGTTATAGTTCTAGAAGGATAATCAAAACAACGGGCTATAGCAGCACTAAGCAGAGTGTAGTACCCCATTTCTTTCACTCTCATAGAATTCCTAAAGCACAGATTAATATCTCAGAACCAAACCTTTTCCTTTTTCTTGAGCTCAGAGCTCAATTTTACTCCTCAACCCACTTGTAGTTTGTGTGATCACATGACTCTGTTTTGGCCAATGAGAACAATAAGAGTACCTTCCATGAAAGCAATATATATGGCTATTGTGAACGGTGTTGTTTCCCTGGTTTTTTGTTTGCTTGTTTTGTTTGTTATTGTTTTGTATTTTGTCATTTGTGTATAGGAAGGCTGGTGATATTTGTGTGTTAATTTTGTTTTATGAACTTCGGTCCTCTTGTGTTTGGTGCATAGATATTAAGACTTGTGATGAGGACCCCAGGATCCAGATCTGCCTGTCATAAAGTTCTTCTTGTAGGTTTCCAGGACCCTGTGGGTCCTACTATTTCCCCTTTCTTCCATGCTACTCTTGCCTAAAGTCTCAATCGGATGTCCTCTCCTCTGACCCACTTTCTTGGTAAGTAAAGATTTTTATGGTACGTATCCCTTGGACTAGTGTTTTGATATAAGTGAGTATATACTGTTTGTCTCTTTTTGCTTCTGGGTGAACTCACTCATTATGATAATTTCTAGATCAATCCATTTGTCCACAAATTTCGGGAATTCCTCATTTTTAATAGCTGAGTAGTATTCCATCGTGTAAATATACCACAGTTTCTTAGTCCATTCTTCGACTGTGGGACACTTAGGCTGTTTCCATGTTCTGGCTATTATGTATAAAGCAGCTATGAACATGGTTGAGCATATGTCCTTGTTGTGTGATAGGGCATTTTCTGGGTATATTCCAAGGAGTGGGAGGCAGTAAGCTTCGAACTCCTACCAAGACCTAGCCGACGAACAGGATATTCTCCACCGTTGAGTGGAGAGTGAGATCTGACTCTCACATGAACTCTGGTGCCCCTTTTCTGACCATGTCCCCTGGATGGGGAGACCTGGTGGCATTCAGAGGAAGGATAGCAAGTTACCAAGAAGAGACTTGATATTCTAAGAGCATATATAGGGGGAGGAGGTCTCCCTCAGTCACAGACATAGGGGAGGGGAGCAGGAGAGAAATGGGAGGGAGGGAAGAATGGGAGGAAACAGGGGAAGGGCTAACAATCGAGATGTAATATGAACAAATTAATAAAATTAAAGAATGGGAAAAAAAAGAATTGTGATGACCTCTTAATAGATGTTTTCCCCTTTGATGAATAGGTAGTGTCTTTCCCTATCTTTCCTGATTTGTTTTGATGCTTGTTTTGTCAGCTAGTAAAATGGCTATACCAGCTTGCTTCTTAAATCCATTTGTTTGGAATATCTTTTTCCACCCCTTTACTCTTAGGTAATGTTTATCTTTCATGTTAAGGTATGATTCTTGGATGCAGCAGAAGAATGGATCCTGTTTTCACATTCATGCTGCTAGCCTGTGCCTTTTTATTGGGTAATTGAGACAATTGATGTTAAGAGCTGTCAGTGGGCAGTGTTTGTTGATTCCTGTTGTTTTACTCTTGTGGGGTGTGTGTGTGTGTGTGTGTGTGTGTGTGTGTGTGTGTGTGTCTATGTGTATGTTTCTTCCTCTCTTGATTTGCTGACCTGGGATTATCTATTCCTTGTGTTTTCTTGAGTGTGGTTAACATCTTCAGATTGAAGTTGTCCTCCTAGCACCTTGTGTAGGGCTAAATTTGTATGTAGGTACTGCTTATATTTGATTTTATCTTATGATATTTTTCTTTCTCCATTATTGTGATAGTAAGTTTTTCTAAATATGGTAGTTGGCCTGACATCTGTGGTCTCCCTGAGTTTGTCCAGCCTCTTCAGGCTTTTAGAGTGTTCATTGAGAAGTCAGGTGTTATTCTAATGGGTCTGCCTCTATATGTTAATTGGCATTTTCTCCTTGCATCTTTTAGTATTCTTTCTTTGTTCTGTATGTTTAGTTTTTTTTTATTATTTTGTGCTGCTTTACTCTCATATTCTTTTGGTGAAGCTTGACTCTGAGGTTCCTGTTTGATTTTCTAAATTTTCCACTTCCATATTTCCCTCAATTTGGATTTCCTTTATTAATTCTATTTCTACTTTCAGGTCTTGAAATGTTTTATTCATTTCCTCCCACTATTTGTTTGTGTTTTCATATATTTCCTTAATGGATTTTTTTCACTTCCTATTTAAGGACCTTTATCATTTAACTAGTGAATGGCACAGACTCAATTTGTCATATCTTGCTTACCTTAATGCTTTCCAGATCCCTCCCTTATGAACTAGTTTTGTCTGCAATAACTTCTGTCCTTTTAACTACAAGAACCACACTGTCCCGAGATTTCTACAATGGAATCCACCTCAATATACTGCCCCTATGGTAGAGAGACATTCTCCAGAATTAAACCAGAGGGGCTTCTGAGTCAGGTAGACCAGCCTCAAGGACTCTGCTACTCTCAAGTTGCATAAGTAGTTAGGGAGAGGAAGCAAAGGACTTCCAGAGACTATTTCTCTATTAAATGTAGCCTATAATACCAACACCTTATGTCCCTATTGCATGTTTCAAGGGGACCTCTCACTCATCCATCTATCCATCTGTGCTTTTCTATGTTTCTGTATACCAGGTTTACTCGTTCTGCATTCTTTCTTTTATTTACATTTTCCAGTAGACACTTCTATTATCTTTCTCCCTTTTGCCCTTCCTCCAACAAATACTGATTCACCATCTACTTTGTTCTCAACACTGTATTGGGTTTAGGTGTTACAAAGATAAAGAAAACACAGGACCAAATAAAGTAACGTGGCGGTCATAAATGAATGTCAGTACACGTGAACACAAAGATATCTGTACTCTTCCACATAGCAACTGAAAATCCTTGGACAAACCCTAGGTTTCTAATTTGGTTTCTCTTCAAGAGCAGCAAATAGTCTTAACTGCTGACCCATCTCTCCAATTGTGTTTTTGAGACAAACACTTAAAACTGAAAACATTGGAGGGACAACAATAGAAACATTCAAATTTGAGCCACAGGTAGACACCATACAAGATGAAATTAGAAGGCATAGTCTCTGGGACTTGTGGAACCATAAGTGACCTAATGTCCCTGTCAGCGGAGGGAGGAAGAGAAAGAATATGTGTGAGTACGGGACATGGCCAATAGGAAGGAATGGCTAGAGTAGCCACTGGCCTCTGGTTGTCCACATCTTAGCTTGTTTCTATGCCTCTTTCTGCAAATAATTTCACCATTTCCTATCTAGGCTTCCTTTGAATTCATGTTTTCATAACCCCAGTTTCCATGCTAACAGCCCTGGGCCCAGAGAGAAATAGAATTTTCTTTCTACTGTTTCTATTTGAAAAAACAAAACCCTGGAAGGCTTCCATTTTTAAAGTGTGTGTGTGTGTGTGTGTGTGTGTGTGTGTGTGTGTGTGTGTGTGTGTATGTGTGTGTATGTCCCACACATGTGTAGATACCTTCAGGGGCCAGAAGAATGTGTCCTATCCTCTGGAGCCAGTGTTACAGGCAGTTTCTGAGCTTCCTGGCAAGGGTACTGAGAACCAAACACAGATTCTTGGGAAGAGCATGCAGCTCTTAGATGCTGAGCCATCTCCTCAACCCTCTGAAGGCTTCTAATGGTCATATGTGGGCCTTTTACTCCCCCTTGCCTAACTTCTGAAAGCAGATGTATAAATGAGATATCACCCACCTACTCCATGCCTAGTGGGTAAGATCTGTTAGCCAAGCATAGTCTCAGATTCTGAAAAAACAAAAAGGAGTGGCCATGAAGCTGCTTTCAAACCATGAAACTTGGACAGTTTCCTACTGTCCTTTCACTGACTTAATCTTCACAGCACGTAAGGACCTGGTGGTAGGATTCCTTGATGTTGTAGGCAGGATCATTCCTTGGTTGGGTGCTGTCCTGTGCACTGTGGGGTACTGTCCTGTGCACTGCAGAGTGCTGTCCCGTGCACTGCGGGGTGCTGTCCCATGCACTGTGGGGTGCTGTCCCGTGCACTGTGCGGTACTGTCCTGTGTACTGTGGGGTACTGTCCTGTGCACTGTGGGGTGCTGTCCTGTGCACTGTGGGGTGCTGTCCTGTGCATTGCAGGGTGCTGTCCTGTGCACTGTGGGGTGCTGTTCTGTGCACTGTGGGGTGCTGTCCTATGCACTGTGGGGTGCTGTCCTGTGCACTGTGGGGTGCTGTCCTGTGCACTGCAGTGCTATCCTGTGCACTGTGGGGTGCTGTCCTGTGCACTGTGGGGTGCTGTCCTGTGCACTGTGGGGTGCTGTCCTGTGCACTGTGGGGTGCTGTCCTGTGCACTGTGTGGTGCTGTCCTGTGCACTGTGTGGTGCTGTCCTGTGCACTGTGGGGTGCTGTCCGGGGTGCTGTCCTGTGCACTGTGGGGTGCTGTCCTGTGCACTAAAGAGCTCTGAGCAGGTCTCAGTTTGCTCAGATTTCAGTACTTTTGTTCTATCTTACAGTTTTTATGACTAAAAATACTTCCAGACAATGCTGAGTGTTCCCTACAGAGCAAAATCACTCCTAATCTACTAACCCTGAAGTAGAAGATGGTGAGATAGGAGAACAGAGGAAATGTTTCCAGAAGGTGCTATCTTATCAAAGTGGACACTCTGACAGGTGGGATACTGAGAAAGCCATAAGGAAACTGATTAGGGTGGGATTTTAGTGCCTCCATCACCTCCGATTCCATTCTCCCAATACCCCTTGGCATTGACCAATTCGTCATATGACCTAGTTGCTACTGTGGGAGTAGTTAGAGCTCCAGGGCATATTAAAGAGGGATATTCATTCGTCAGAGCAGGGCTGAGGAAAAGCGACACAGAACTAAGAATATAGACTCTTTAAGGGAAGGGGAGAGTGAAGGAACCTGGCCATCAGTGCCAATGACCCAGGGTACCAGGGTAGGCTGTTTGTTACCTAAACAAAGAAGAATGTTATCTAATAATTTGGAGTTTGCCTTAGAAGTCCTTACACTAAGTATTGCTTGATTATCTTCTAATCCCTAAAAAGCAGGGTCTTCTGGTGCCGCTCACAGATAGAGGGACTGAGATGACTAGCAGGAAATGCTCCAGCATGGTTAGGTATTACAGTGTAGGCTTTGCTACAGACAAACCAGGCTTTGAGAACTGGTTCCACTACTTCCTGGTTTCTTGATCTTGCCACATTACTTACTTCCAGCTGTGGAATGCAGCCAGTGCCTGGGTGACACAGGTTAGCATGAGAATTAAACTGGCCAATGCATGTGACATACCTATTGTGGCACATGCCATACAAGTAGACAAAAAGGTAAGAACTATTTTTATCATGGTTATTACTACCATCGTCACTAATATTTTTTAATAAATGAGTAAAAATTAATCAATTTAGCCTCATTGATTCCTAGTCAATGAACTGTTAAGCAGGTACTTCAGGTCAACATTTGACTACCCGGTGCCTTTAGGATGTCCTGCGATGACCGAGGCTGAGTGACAGGATAAAGATCAGTTCCCTAGTAGAATGTCTGATACTGTACATTTTCATATTTCATCTCTTGATTATATTGAGGATTAGTCAATAATAGTCCACCTCACAGATTTAATAATAATTCTGAAGCTTCCACTCAAGTTGGGCATAATGATGAAACATTAGTTTTATGTTATGAAGCCCTGTTACTCATTCTCTTGTGTAGGCTCAATTTTCTTAGCAAATATATTTTATTACAAACTTATTAACCTAGAGTACCTCACTTATAACCCGATTAACCTAAACAATAGGAAAAGAAGATTAAAGAATACAATAATAAAACCATAAGAATATCAGTTCCGAGGAACAATTCTCCTGGTGTAATCAGCAGGATTTCTTCTGCTGAAACCTGGAACAACCAGAACCTGGAACCTCAGCCAGAGCCCAGAGCCCCAAAACCTTTCCTCGAACGGTTCTCTCTATAAGCATCTCGAAGTGGAGCTATGAGCAGCCAAAATTATCCTAAGTCTCCAAATGCCCTGCCTCTTCTTTTTGGCTCACATTTATTCCTCCTCTCAGCATTTGTTCAAGGATGTTTTTCAGCTGGTTAACAACCAATCTCCCCCACGCAGTGGTTCAACTTCTAAGGGGATAAACATCACCTGCTCTCTCACAAGTCTTTTTCTCATCTCCCACTTGTGATCTAAACAAAAAAAAAAAAAAAAAACATGTTTATCTCTCCTTCACTCTTGCATTTCTAGGGACAGGTTGATTCAGCACCCTGACACACCTATCCATGTCTCCATAAGAAGTCTTGTAGAGGGGAGCTTTTGTTTTTCTGAGGTCAGGTATTTCTGTGTCCCAAGCTGGCCTTGAACTCATGAATCCATCTGCCTAAGCTTCCTGAGTGCTGGTGTTGCAGCTGTTCACTGTCATGCCAGATACAAGGGAGGTTCAGAGGACGCTTTTCCTCAGTGAAAACGCACTAGAGGAAAGTGCCTGTACTTTGTGTGATGTGCACAGAATGGTTGATCCCATGTGGAAGCTGCAAAGGAAAATGGGAACAATGATAACAGCAGAAGCCAGGAAGGGCACGTGGACCCTGAATAGCATCATTCACACATTGATTCACCTGCCCCGGGAAGCTCTGTGTTAGTACTTCATGTTGGAAGATAAACCCCATCTTGGTGCCATCCGCTTGAACCAAGTTTTCTGTTACCTGCAGCCAAATGTGTCATGGTAGGGTCAAGCACAGTAGTTCCACAGCTATTGCTCTTGATAGGATCATTATTGTAATCACAGCATTCCAAATCTGTGTTAAGCTTCTCTGCAAAGAGTAAAGAATTGACTATTTGGGTCAGGGACTGGGAGAAAGACATGGAAGGATGGATTAAGCCCACATTGTAAAGAGCTCATTGTGCCTTGCTGAAGAGAGAGAGGAACACATAGCCTGAACTGCTATCTCATCCCTGTAATAAGCCCTTAACACAGATGCCATGAATAACTCCATTTTGTAGCTATGTGATAGGATTAGAGAAATAAGGTTAACATTTGGAGGGCTGACCACACAGCATGGTCTCCAAGCCAGCAGAAGAGAACAAGACTCTCATTTGGAAGAACTGCAGTCAGGCTCTGATTTTTAGCTGTATAATTGCTGATCTGGGTGTCATCATTAATTATTAGCTTTGTCCTACACATTTTGATCACATGAAAAAAAGATCTGTAGGATGTGACTTGGGGCAGGGTCTCTGTTCAATCACCTTTCTGTTGACCAGCATGAAACAAACTAACCTCGGACCCCCAAAGTCAGGACGCTGAAGTCCAGCTCAACACAGCATGACTTAGAGTCCTCATTAAGAGTATTTGGGATTGTTTCTGGCAAGGCCTGGATTGCTTAGTGTTTAAACACCCTTAAACATGCAACCTTTCCCTTGTGGCTTCAGTCTGGTGGCCCTAGAGTTAGGCTAGCAGGTTTAAATCTTATGTCAGCCACTTACTAGTGGTTCAACCTAAGATAAGTCACTTGTAAGCACTCTGACTTTCAACTTCTTGTTCATAAAACAGAAAATGCTCAGACCTACCCATTAAGATGGAAATGAAATGATAACAGCCAGTCAGTGACTCATTGTCAATGAGGACAATGTAGCCAGGCATTCTGTTGGTGCCATGATCTATGTTGGCATAGAGCTAACAACAAAGTAGGAAGGAATAAATAATAAAATATAAGCAAACAGTAGATATAAAATGACATAATCCAAGCAGTAATTGAGGTATAGCTGCTTTGGACACAAGTGGTAGAATTAGATCAGAACTGAAGGATGGCAGGGACGATAGCAGGCACAATGGTCTTGCGGTAAGACACAGTTGGTTGTGTTCGTGAAAGGAAGGTAAGCAGCAGGTGTTAGGCAGGCTAGCAGAAGCAGAGCTTAAGAGGCTGTGAGGCACTGATCCTGGAAGGCTTCCCACACTTGCTAGTATTTCTATTTTTTTCTACTCAAAACTGAAAGGTGGCCAGGCATGGTGGCATAGGCCTGTAATCCCAGCACTCGGGGACGCAGGGGCAGGTGGATCTCTGTGAGTTCAAGGCCAGCCTAGTCTACAAAGCCAGGCCAGGCCAGGCCATCCAAGGGTACACAGAAAAACCCTGTCTGAAAAACAAACAAAACAAAGCAAAATGGAAGGTGCTGGCAGATATTTTGAAGTACAATAATTCTTTTTTTCTATTTAACATTTATTTTCACTTGTAATTTTTAATATAAACCTGTTATTTAATTCACTATATTAACATATTATAGGTTTCTTTTTTATTAATTAAGCATTTTTATTTTTACATATATATTTACATGATTATGCATATATATAAAATAGACTACCTACAGCAAGAAGAATCATGACACAATCAGGAATTATATAAATGTTACATTCTTAGTGTTTTGGCTATTTGTAGCCAAACATTTTTCCTTTCTTGGTGAGTCTAAAATACTGAATGTGAATCAATCTCAATCACATATTGTCAATACCAACTTAAAACATCTATCTAGACCCAAAAACATCTTAACCCCTAAACAACTAAGCTTCATGGTAAAACTAAGCTACCTGGTCTTCAATTCCATCAGAGACTTGAGAAGAAATAAACTTGATTAACTGAGTATTCCGGGGGTATTCCAGAAGATGACAGAGACAGTTTGCTATCTGAATAGTCACCCAAAACTCTCTATAATGTTGGAGCGTCTTCTTCAGCCTTCTGGCCCAATATGTCTGACAGACATATTTTTGAGGCAAGAACTATTGAGGACTTGCTTACCCTGTCTTGGCAGAGTTTGGCCGCCAACTCTGCCTGCATCCACGCTTGCCCCTTTTTAGCCAGAATTCTCTCTGTGGTAGAAATAAGCACATTTTGCCCAGTGACTTGTTTGACACGTTTGAAGCCATCTCCATGAGGAGGTTCTTTGATGCTCATCATACTTTTTGTAATCTATTTTGAAAGTTTATTATACTTTTTATTTCTAGGAAAGAAGAACTGTAATAACCTTATAGATAGCAATTACACAAATATCAAATGTTTGTGTTTAATGAAAATTAATTTAAAATATATATTGTGTTAATTTGAACATTTTTAATTACATATGTTTTGTAATTGTTTTATTTAATTAAAATGTAATCACCACATTTGTCCCTTCCCTTTTCTTCCTCCAATCCCTCCCATACCTTCCTCATTCTATCTCAAATTTGTGGCCTCTTATTTTTAATTATATATTCTTAAATATATAAGTATATTAAATATATTAATATTATATGTATAAAATATATAATATATGTTGAATATATAAATATAGTAAATATATGTTTAATTATATTACTATATAAGTACAATATAGTATATATAGATTATTAGATATATTATGTATAAAATATATTTATATGTATAAATTTATATCTAGATAAATATGTGTTTGTACATATAAATATATAATTTTTATTTAGATAAATACATTACTTAAATTTATATAAATATATTTCTTATATTTGTATGACTATATTATTTATATGAATATATTTATGTATCAATTAACATATTAATTTATATTAGCATATGATTATATAAGTATACAATTATTTATATTTGTTATCATATTTAAATTGTATGTGATATATAACTATATTATGTAAGTATATAATTATATAACGAATATATAATTATATTAATTGTAATTTTATATAATATAATTAATATATAAATATATAATTAAATATGTTATATATTTATCTATATTATAAATATACATAATATACTGCTGAGTCCTTTTAGTGTTGCTTGTCTGTATGTTTTTAGGGCTGGCCACTGCTATTGGGTAACCATTTAGGGAGCTCATCTCTAGCAGAGGTGTGGTTTTTCCAGCTGCAGATAGTTTTCACGATTGTGCGACATATGGAAATCTGGGAACTTTTCAGAGGGTATATAAATGCTAGAGCCCCAGTAGGCATGGTCAGTGGTTGTTGGTTGTTCATGGAGGGTTAGTTGTGGTTTGTTAGTAGTCATGCTTAAAGAAAAAACAAGAAAAAAAATAGATTCAGGGATCTCTCTCTCTTTCTCCTCTCTATTCTTCTTTCTCTCCTATCTAGTGATAGGAGGCAAGACTCGGGGGATAAAGGGTAGGAAAAAAACCCACAAAATAGCTAAATCCAGCTACAGGTAATTTTTCCATGGGGATTTCCAACAAGGAGATGAAATTTTAGTTAAACCTCAAAAGGTCTCAGCAAGAATATGAGATGGAGAAATCTCTGTACTGTCTTCCTGCATCACGCCCTGGCTCTTAAAATCTTTCCACCCCATCTTCCATGGCATTCCTGAGCCTTAGGTAAAGGGGAATTGCGTTGTAGATGTATCAATTAGGGCTGAGCTCTCTAGTCAGTTGTTCTCTGAATTTTGAATAACTGTGGATTTCTGTAATGTTCTCTGTTTGCTTAAAAAAAGAAGAAGCTTCTTTGATGAGAAGTGAGAGCTACATTTACTTGTGGGTATAAGGAAAATAAGGATAAACACTTAGAATGCAATTGGAAATTACATTGGCTTAAGAAAGTGGCGTAATTTGTTTGCTTCTAAGATCCATACCATGACTAACCACAGGTATCTGGTTAGGTTTACAGTACCAGGATTAATTTCTCTTTCATTAAACAGGCCTTTTAAGTCTAATTAGTAGCCTGTTAGTTACTGCAAATATTTCAGTACCCCTACTGCACCTTTAGAGCCCTCTTGCCATGCTGGTCTTTGTGATGACTCATAGACATTACAACTAGGTAGGATTGTTGATTGCTTTCCTCCCTTGGAAACGTGCATAGAGCTTCTGGCACTACAAAAGTTAGTCCCTTGGGAAGAAGGCTTTCAAATTAGATCCAGATTGAGCCCTCTGAGCCATGTGTCCAAAGTATGTAGTGTCTTCTGCAATAGGACTTATCATCAACTTCTGGGAAGCAAACAAGGGCAATAGCCTAAATTGTTTTGGGGAGACCCAACAACTCAAAAGGAAGCTTCTCAATCCTGGTACTAAAATCTTTATTAGATAGTCTACCACTCTGGGGATAGGCATTATTATCCTAAAGAGCATAACTTCATTTAAAATGCATATATATGCACATTCGCTTATGTGTATTACATGTAAATTAAAGTAGATGTAAAATAATGGTTCCCAGTGGCTGTATCAAGCATCCTTATTATCATTTATTCTTCTTCCATCCCTGTCTTTCTGTACTGTCCTCTCTCCACCATCCCCAACTAAGTCCCCTATCCCATTTGTCCCATTTTCCCCTTCACATCACTGTAATCTCTTCATTTGCTGTTGTTTGAAAAGCTTATACGTGAATACGAAGTATTTTGATCAAACCCACCACTCACGCTCTCCTCTCCAATTTCTCCCCTATTCCCACAACCATTTTTCTCTCCCAACTTCATGTGTCTTTGTTTTAAATCTACAAAGACCACTTTGTATTGCATATAAATGTGCAAGGGTGTGGGTCATCTAATGGAAAATGACTAGGTGCTAAGAAACAGCATCCTTAAAGAAAAGCAACTCTCTTCTCTCCCAGCAGCCATCAGTTGCCAGGATCTCCTCAGATAATGGTGAGACTTCAGGAGTTCCTTGCCTGTCTTTGCTTGGATTTTGGCTGGTTTGGTCTTGTGCAGGTCTCATACATGTAGACACAGGCTTTGGGAGTTCATGTGTGTAATGGCACTGCCATATCCAGCAAATACTGTTTCGCTGTAGGCATCCACTTCCTGCAGCCCTTAGAGTCTTTTCCCCACTCTCTGATGATGGTTCCTCAGCCTTGGGAGTAGGGGTGTGTTGTAGATGTCCCATTTAGAGTTGAACAGTCTTTTATTTGCTTCATGTTGACCAATTGTGAGTATCTGTAGTAATAATCATCTGGTTCAAGAAGCTTCTCCTCTATGTTGATGCTCTCTTAGAAACATCATATATGTGAGTTCAAATTGGAGTATCCACAGGAAGTGGGAAACTAGTAAAGGGGAGTACAGATAGAAGATAAGAACAGAATACAGGATCTATGCAAGGGAAGGGGAAGTGATGGGACATGAAGGGTTAAATGGGGTAGGAATAGGAGGGCAGGATAAAGGAGAATGAGGGGGGAATCACAAACATTAAAGACATTTGAAAATGCCTCATAGAAACTTACTGTCATAGAAGCTTCCTAAAATACATATGTACACATAAATAAAGGGGGTTTAATGGAATGACGCATGCAACAGGGTGGCAATACATCCTCCAAATACCATATGTCCCAAATAAAAAGGTCTGTGCTAGATGACATGGGCTGCCTTTCTTTTCACTTGTTGGTCAGTGAAGTCTAGTAGACCCCCAAACATTGCAGGCTGTCTCTATTGCCCTTGGTTACCCTCCAGAATTTAATGATAAGACCTTATTGCTGAAGATGCCACACATTTGAGTCACAGAACAGAGAGAAATCAAGCAGATACTAACCTGCAAGCTTCATGCCTACTGGCTAGCATCCACAGTCCTAGAAGGTGCTATGCACACTACTGGAGGAGGTAGGTTATCATCAATCTTCTCCAGCTGTGAACCTCAAGCTACAATAAGAACCATCTTGTCAAGATGTATCTGCTGGAGCAATAGAGGCACAAATGTTATGGGGGTAACAAATCATATTCTAATTGGATTTAAAGTTCACTAGATGAGATGGGACTCCTTCCTGGTACCACTAACTGCTCCAAAAACCCACAGCTAGGCTTTAGGGGAGAATCTAGGACCAGTCCTGTGCTAAACTGATACAGTAACAAACCGTCTCCTAAATTCTTATCATTATGCCCACAACAGAGAACATCTCTCAAACCTCATCAGGAAAGCTTCTTCTCCTTTTATTTTTCTTTTTTTTAAACAGTAGAATGGTTTTTGACAATAGACTTGTTCTCATTAGGGTGACTATCGAGACATAAGCTTTCCATAGTTGGTGTCTGTGCTGGTGAGTTTTCTGTCAACTTGACACAAGCTAGGGTCATTAGGGAAGGAAGAACCTCAACAGAGAAAAATGCCTCCGTTAGCTAGTACTACAGGTAAGTCTTGGGGCATTTTCCTGATTAATGATTGATGTGAGAGGTCCCAGCACAGTGTGATTAGGTCCACCTCTGGGCAGGCAGTCCTGAGTTGTATAAGAAAGCAGGCTGAGCAAGCTGTTCAGAGCAAGCCAGTATGCAGCATTCTTTCATGGCCTATGTTTCAATTCCTGCCTTCAGTTCCTGCTCTGCCTGAGTTCCTGCCTTTGCCTCCATCAGTGTTGGACTATGATTAGGACATACAGGATAAACAAACCCTTTCCTCCTCAAGTCACCATTGGTCATGGTCCTTATCACAGCACTAAAAAGCAAATTAGGACCATGTCTATTAGTGCTACCTGTTAGATCAGGGCAACTAGTCCCGTTTTTGAAAGTCATAAAAATGAATTATAAGCAAAGAACTAAGAAATATTACTTTCTCATGCCTGTTCACCTTTCATGTTGTGTTTAAACCACAAAGCATCCTGTCATAGATGAACTCTAATCTGTGCTTTAAACTAAGGACAAATTTCTCATTTGTTATTTATAAATGTTTAGTTTTTAAAGCCAGCCTCAGCAGCTGACTTTGGAAAAGCTGTACAGTAACTCTCCCTTATCTACTAAGCATATACCCCAAGACTTTTCCATAGTGAATGCCTAGAGCTGCAGACTTCCATGTATATGCTCTACATGTGCAGTATTATGCTCGCCCTCATGTTTACTACGGCAATGCCACAGTACCAGAGCCAACCACTATTCCGGCTTTCACTGCCTAATGTCCCATAGCATCCTGCCTCTTTGGGGCTGCTATTCAGTAAAACAATGGTAACCTAAGCATAAACCCCATGATATTGCAACAGTCATTCTGAAAGCCAGGATGGCTGCTAACGGTGGGTAGTATATATTGCCTGGACACACTGAACAAAGATACCTCACATCCCAGGCAGGGTGGAGTGAGCCACCACCTGACTTCACCATGCTACATGAAAGAGTGTAAAATTTATATCTCAAGAATTGTACCCTCTGAATCATCCCATTTAATACTCTGAGGCAGTGATTGGCCATAAACAATTGAAATGCCAGAACTGTGGAAAAAGTAGGACTTTTATAATCACCAGTGGAGATATGGCTACCAAGTTTCAGCCTCCAATATTCCTTCTTAA